>NW_020439040.1:2529864-2597021 GCF_000699045.2 Agrilus planipennis | reverse complement strand
CTTTTGTAGAGAATTTAATTTCCTATAAGCCTGTTTTCATGATTTTTTATCCAAATTTAAATACTGTGTTCAATATTTCAAAAAACTATAATTTTATTGAAAAATGAACTTCAATTGGCCGTCGGCACGTGTTCTTTTTGTTAAAAATCAAAAAGCAAAATTTTTCCCGTAGTTTTTCGTCAAAAGGAAAGATTTTTTTGGGCGTCCGAAAGAATTTAATTTTTAACGACCACCCTATAGAACAATCATTCGCCTGTAACACCACATTTCGAACGCTTCTAATCTTTTGTTTTCCGCCTCGCCCTCCGCCCATATTTGGCACCCGTACAGCGCCGCGCTCCAAACATATTTCATTTAAAACATTTTTCGAATTTCTAAATTAACCGTTTGCGAGCGTAGAAGTGACTTCTTTTTATTGAAGACGATACATCCCTGCGCTATCCTCTGTTTTATATCCTTACTACTCCTTCCGTCCTGACTTATCTGACTTTCTAGATATCTAAGATCAGTCACTTCTTGTAATTTTTGGTCTCCTATCTTTATTTTCGCTCTTTTCCTACTTTTTCTTCCCTTGCATACCAGTATTTTTCTTTTACTTATATTTATTTTCAGACAGTACTGTTTTGTCAGTCCCGCTTCCATTTTATTTAAAGCTATCTCTAATTCCTCCTTGCTAGATGCTAATACTGCTATAAAAAAAGATAAACCATCAGAACGAAGTGAAGTTCTTAGTCAATAGTTTATTAGAGCTACCAGACGTAGATCAAGATTTCGATCTTATTAGATCTCATTAGCACATCATAGGTAGTTCCGATAAATCTCCGTCTAAACCGCAGATGTTCTGTATTCAATCATCTATAAAGATCTTCTGTCCCGTTAAGAGCTCTATTCTACGTGGTTTATAGACAGCCTTGTTACCAATGGAACTTTTCATGAAAATTATACCCTTACAGTTGTTCTTTTTCAGTAATATTATTTATTAACCAAGAACAGAAACGCCTATAACTAATATTAGCTATATAGTTGTGCGTAATACAAATATAGCCGTTTCATGGCAATTAACAACTGTGCTAGTTTATTTTGGCTGATGTAACACCTTCCACAGATAATGACTTCCGAACCAGAAACAATTAGCACCGTTTAGTTAATTAATCCGAAAGGTTAATTGAACGGAAAGGTGAAGTCGTGAATATTCGGTTACTCTAGAAATTACCCGCCGAACTCATCGTATTTTGTAAATTTAATATGAACGCTGCTTACGTAATCTAAATACATAGCAGGGTACTATTTAAAAGGAAATATTTAATTACATATAGATATATTCTTACAAAGTAGATAATAACTTTAGTCGAAGTTCAATTTAATTTCTAAAAGCGTGTATTAATTATATTATTAGTACGTATGAACCAATTTTTACAGTTTGAAGAAGAACAAGCAAATATTCTATATACTATTTTTTCCTAAGAATTTTGTCAATTTCTGCGATTTTTGATATAACTATATTGAGATCGTGAACTGAAAGCATACTACTTTTATCAAAATAAAACATTTGTAACAGTCGAATCATTTCCATAATAATGAAGGTGATATTGTCAGTAGAGTAACTGTGGTACGAAAATGAATAAAAATAAACCTAAAATATGAACAAGTAAGGGATGTAAAAGTAGACTTGGCACTTTAGAATAGGAGATAAATATGTACTAGAAGTTTCCGTTTCTCCATATTTAGGGAGTCAGAAAACTCATAATGAAAATAAAACAAAGAATAGCGTAGAGGGTAGCTTTTAAGAAAAAGAAATATTTTTTGTGTTTTGGAAATTCGACAACGATTATTAAAAGTCTATGTTTGGAGTACGTCTCTGTATGGGTGCGAAATGTTGACGGTGGGTATTACGGAAAAGAAAAAGTTGAAGGGGTTTGAAATGTAGTGTTATAGAGAATTTAAAGGATATCAGTAAGGATTATGTGAGATAATAGAAACAGGTTTATCCGTCCATTATCATATTTTCGATTTTTCTTATTTGATAGTGAATTCCAACAATAAAAATTTCATTTAGGTATAATAAAACTTTACGATTGATTTTTTTGGTAAAATAAAAGTAACTGAATGTCCTCTTGTCATTCTTAGCATTATACATAAAGCTTATGTGTGTAACTAATCAATGCATTTTTTTTTTCAGGTAAGTGGTAGCTACCTATAGCTCGTTAAGGATTTTGCGAAATGTGGAGATTTTCGTGGCAACAATAGTAGCAAAGGTATGTTTAGCTATAATAGGTAATTAAATCCTTTTTTAGCATTTTAATCGAAGGTATTAAAACACTTAAACAGTGTCTAGTCTGTCTGTCCACGGTAAAAACAGTGACTTCAGCTTGAATACGCTTATTGTCGAAAGTAGAAGAAAGTACCTATTCTGAAAATCATTTGAAAGTATGTCAGGTTGATAGTATTTATATCGACTGAAACACAACTTTTGATACGATTAACCATGTTAATCTCTTAACAAATCTTTTACATTTAACTTTGTATTTTATAGGAAAACTTTTAAAAAGGGACAAATTTGATTCTTCTCTTGTTTGTTACTCAATTACCTAATACGTACACAAGTGTGATCACTAAAATGTAGAAGGACGTACTTAAGAGTTTAATGAAGCTTTTAAAAAGCTCAATTCAGTTTATGAAATAGCTTATTACAGGTCTTTGGTATAAAAATATTTACCTACGTCGAGTGAGGATCCTTGTTAATAATAATTTTCTTTTCAAAATTAAGTAATTTTTCAACTTTCGCTGTTAGTTGTCAACGTACTAATTTTACCTGTTATTTACTTAAAATAAAAATGTTAAATGAATAATTTCGGTATATTTGCCAGGAATCTTCACTAACGATGTTGAGAAGTTTTAAATTGTTTTTTATTGTTTGAATTACAAAAAAAGTCATATTGCAAATAGTTCTTTTAATTTTCAGTCTTGTCAATGTTGTAGTTAGCATGAGTAACACCTGGTACGGAGATCAGATAATGTCAAATTAAATGTACAATGTTTATAAAAAAAGTTAAGATTACGTTAAATGAAATTACAAGTACCATCTACTTATAAAATGGCAATATAAATATTTAGAATAAAAAAGTCTCATTTTTGTAACAGGAACAGCTCTAAACTCGGTAACATTTGTTTTTATAAGTGACTGTACCCACTTAATCATCATTTTTATTTACGATGTTTTTGTAAGTTCTCATTTATTTTTAATGGCTGATGATCCCCCAAATAACTCCGCTATTCAAAACTTCCCCCAAATAACTCCACGCTATTCAAAACTTGCCGCAAAAATAATAAAAATTGTGTCAGTATGAATAATCATAGTAACATTTATCTCCATTGCCGCTCATTGAATGTTTTTTGTCTCCTTTAGTTCAGTGTATGTTTAGCGTTTATTAAACCAGTAAAATGACTTTTTTTAGTGATCATATGTAAAAGTTTATCAATATTTCTGTTCTATGCGAAATGTAGAGAAGTTTCAGAACTAAAAAGGAATAAAACAGTTGTGTATTTATGTATAGGCGTTAGATGGCGTTAATTCTTGGACATGTAACTCATTGTATTTTGTTTGCATTACGTGCTCTTGGTATTACCTTTTGGTTTAGTTAGTACAGACTATGCCTAGAACGTATAACAAAGTCTCAATAATTGGATACTTAGTTATAAAAAACTTCATTTTCTAAAACTAAAACAATAAAACTTGTAGTTTTCACAGTTTTTATTCTGACCCCGACAATTGTTTCGCTAAGACATTAACATTTTCAAATGGAGTGTTACACTAAATATTTTATAAAACTGTAAATCAAAAGCAATAAATAAATAAAGAATAAAGATAAACCAGAAAATTCTAAAAACTCCGGCGCCTATAAATTAACATGTCATTCATGTGACAAATGCTATATTGGTCAAACGAGAAGAACATTGAAAACCAGAATTAACATATATTTTAAAAGCTTTAAATATAGAAAAGAAAATTCTAATTACACCAATCATCTTTTCATTTCAGGAAATCATGTATTTAAATTGTGTAAAAGAATAAAATTTAATGCTTTAGAATCTTTGGAATTAAATAAAATTAAAAATCAAAACGTAGAACTATTGTTAAATGATCAATTTATTCTAATGTAATCCCCACTTTTAATTATGGTATACATGTATAAACTACAACTCCAGTTGAAGAAGCTACTGTATTAGCGAAACAGTTGTCGTGGTCAGAATAATAACTACGAGTTTTATTTTATTAAATTTATTAAGTTATGAATCTTTACTACAACTTTGTTGGATAAAATTCCCAGTTTGTTCTTGCGAAATTAGATCTGATGATTGGTAATACGAATGAAGGGACAGTAGCTTATCTGAAATGATTGATTGGAAATTTCATGCTAATTAATTCAACGACTCCTTTGAGAATTATACTCATTCCGAAAACTGATCAAGTTGTTTTTAGAAAATTGATCTCTCTCATTTAAGTTGCTGAATGGATTCCTGGAATATTGCAAAGAGAAAGGTAATGCAAAGACCAGAAAGGACAACCAATTCAATTAACAAGTAATAATCTTATTCATACGATTAAATTATTAAAAAATAGAATATAGTCCACTTCGAATTATTTTAAATTATTAAAATTTCTTATTGGGTAAGGCTATTTTAACATTATCTATAGTGACAATTACTTACGACTTCTTCCGTACCGAATTTTTACCACAAAACCCCAAGAAACGAAACCTTTTTAATGCGGAGCAAATAAGAGGGAAACAGTCGTTATAGTCAAAACCATTCTTTTGCGTTAAAGTTTGTTTTTCTTTCATTGCAGCTAATCATAGCTCCCAAATAAAATCCGTAAGATAAATAAGACAAACGTATACAATTTCGCAATGAGAAAAGAAGATAGACTTATAATTTTCACTATTTTAAAAAGTTTTTATTACCAGAGATGTCCATTTTGTGACTTTGACAAATTAAAGTGATAACTTAGTTTGACAATGTAAACGATGAAAAATAATTCCCTGCATCCTTAAGTAAGAACAATGACAATGATAAATTTTTGATGTCCCTACTTTTTTTTATTTAATTCATACAGTTAGCTGACTTTGGACCCGCACATTAAGCCTGGATTTCACTATGCTCAATTATAAAGCGTCACTTAAAAATAAAATTCTTCTAAGTTTATCAGAAGCTAGAGGTTTCCAATGCTCACTAGCTTATTTTGCTCAAAGCAACCCTGTTCTTTAAATCATGTGCTAAACCATCGATGTTTATAGAATTCACATGTCGAGATAATTGTATATAAAGCAGCCCCTTACTTTTAGCAATGTAGGTAGTGCCCACAATGAACTTTTTTAATGTTTTTGAATATTTTTTTCGATATAATACTCGCGAAATATTAGTACCCAAGAATTCAAACCTTTTCACGCAAGGATTTCACGAAAATGCATATGTCTCTGTATTAGCAAGTTTTAGTCACTCATACGTTAGCTGTGCGACCTATTGTTTGTTTCAATGAACGTAGAAAGCCGAAACCTTTAATTAGTATCTGCAGATGCAAACAAACTACGGTAATACGAGGGGACGTTTTTAAGTTCGCGGAATTGAGGGTAAGAAGAGGAAATAAAAGTACGAATTTATTTTTCCTTTACAATATATTCACCTACTACCCGTACACATTTTTCCGATCTTTCAATTAACTGACGTATACCTTCCAAAAAAAAAACGTTTTGTCTTTGTCTGAAAAATACGCCGAAACTGCATCCTTCACTTCTTCGTCGCTTGAAAATTTCTTCCCACGAAGACTTGTTTTCAAGTTTGGGAATAGGTGATAATCGCTGGAAGCTAGGTCAGGAATGTAGGGTGGGTGAGCCAACATTTCGAAGCCCACTTTCTGTAGGATAGCCACCACAACACCGGCTTGGTCAATTTTCCGATTGTTTTTTCTTTGACTGCTTCCTTTAACCACTCTAGGATTGAAGCATAGTATTCTCCGGTTATGGAGATACATTTATCTTTATAATCGATCAACAGGATTCCTTCTGAGCTACAAAAGTCTGTTGCCATGATTTTCCCAGCCGACTGTGATACCTTAAACTTCATTGGTGTGGTGTGCCTTTTTTGTGCCACTGCATAGAGTCCTGTTTGGACTCAGGTTCATGATGATGAAACCAAGGTTCATCCCCAGTAAAAATTCGAGTCAATACTCCATCTTATCTTCACTACAGAAATCCAAAAACGCGCGAGAACACTCCATACGCTGTTGCATTCTCGGCACCCATCTTGCGCTGATATTAGTTATGCCAAGATAATTGTGAATAAATTTAGAAAAGGTTGTATTTGATACTCCTACCATTTCTGCTAACTGTTTCTTCTTAAGTCGGACATCTTCCAGTATTAATTTTTCGACTTTTTGAATGATTTCCGCAGTGGTCACCTCGATCGGCCGGCCTGACCGTGGGTCGTCTTCAAGTGAGTCCCTACCTTGTGTATGCTACTTGTAAACCATGGTTTTACCTGGGCAACAGTCCCCGTAAACGGATGACATTTTTTCCAGTATGGTTTGAACTGATTTTCCTTGCTTGATAAAGAACTTTAAGGTAAAATAATTCGAAGTGGTCTGTATTATGTCGAAACTGCCAGACGCGGATCGCGATTTCGATCTTTTTGGATCTCATCGGCGAGTATTTTCTAAAACTTTAAGGTACTCGATTTTTTCCATATTTCACGATTGACTTGATTCGTCGACGATAGTTCAAAGACTATTGACCTAATTACGATAAAACTTGGTATTTATACTAATAATGAGTTGCTTAATTCGTAATGACTCGATTAAGTACCCTCACTAATGACCTACCTACCCATTCCGCGAACTTAAAATGCAGCATCGTACTATAAATACTTCTGAATTGCTATTAGTATTGTTTATTGCGTATACTCTGCAAAATTTTACGTAATTCGTGATAAAATAAATTTCAGTCAAGAAAAATAAATTCTACGTTGAAATTAAGTGAGGTTTTTCTTTTGTTGAATTTAAATGTCATTCAAATTCTTTATTTCAGAAATTCTAAGTCATCCTTATATCGTCTCATATCTGTCATGTCTCGAAGAAATCACCTTTTCTTTAGAAGTTTTTAGAACTTAACTTAGAAGGACGCGACGACCGACGTCTGGTATTTGTGATTAGCCTTTGCAGATAAAAAGCAGCTCCTGCTTTAAAAATTACATCATACTTTTCTTGGTTTATTGCGTCTCTTTGAGAATGATAATAAAATTCTCAGTGAGTAGTTGAGTAGGTGCATGCATAAATATGTACGTCTCTGCTATACGTACTAGAAAAATGAAAATATGATTCTCAAATGTAATTTATAACTTTATGAGATTAATTCAAAACTTTCCGAATCTACATATATTAACATAGACATGATCAAATAAACTAACTTTGAAAAAGTTGATACTAAAGCAATTTTTCGAATGTACTTTTTGTATTTATTGTTAGTGTGGGCATCATCTTCTTTTTTAGATGTCTGTACATTTTTATTACTTACAATTCATATCCCATATGCATACAGATTTGTCAGATTTTTTCATTTAGCTTTTGGTATTATTAATATTTTATTAATAACTAGCTTTGCTCGGCGGCTTCGCTCGCAGAAATTAATATTGTTTCTCCATAAAACCTTTTAACTCCCAATTCACCCTTACAACGTTTTAATTTTATGTAATGTCGCCGTCTTACATTTCAAATACAAACGTAGCAACAACATTTCATCCCTAAGGGTTGATTTTTAAAAATTGCCAAAACACGTATTTGTTTAATTTCAACAATGAGCAACCTTCGAGTAAATCCGAGTACAAATGAAATAGACCTCATGGAAACGTTGCAGCCACTTTTTATTTAAATAATAATATCAAACAGCATATATACGAAGTTTCAAATAAATTCAACCACAAATAAAGTATGTCCCAAACAAAAATTGCAACACCTTTTTACCCTCCCCCCCCTTTGGAGTTTGAATTATTTAAAATGTCGAGATAGGTCTTTCAGAAATTAAATGAGAGACCATTAATACCAAGTTTCAAGTAAATCTGACCACAAATAACATATGTTCCATTTAAACATTGCAACTCCTCTTCACCAGTCATCACCCCAAAGTAAATCGCACCAAAAGCAAACATGCAATCTTTACAAACCCGTTTCAGCTTCCTAAAGAGGTAGAATTTTGTAAAATGTTGAAATAGGTATACATGTCACTAATTTTATATGAAAAAGCATTAAGGCCAAGTTTCGGGTAAATCTGACTATAAATAAAACACCATACTTTACCATAGACAAAATTACGTTTAGCTGTCAGCTGCGTTTTGTTGTTTCATGTCAGTTGCGTTTTTAACAAATGAACGGCTAGACTGATGTTTTGACTAATAAATTTTTCGTTTTGTCATTCCATGACAGCTGCGTTTGCTTATACTATTTTTTTTCCACGGGAACGGCATAAAAAGTATCCGTCTCCTGGTTCTAAGCTACCTCCCCACCAATTTTCAGCCAAATCGGTTCAGCCGTTCTTGAGTTATAAATAGTGTAACTACAACGACTTTTTTTTATATATATAGATTTCTATTCGCGAACAGTATGATATTATAATAACATCAAGAGGGAAATGAATTTAACTGACATATCTATACGAAAAAAATTACATTACGTTTTGATGAGTCATTTTCTTAGTGCTAAGTTGGTGTTTTATTAGCCCATTTTACGAATGTTGTGTGTTTGCTACTAATATTTCGTCTTAAGTCATTTTCAGGTTAGTTTAATTTGGATTTGCCATTTTTTAATGTAGAAATAATAACCGTCGCGATCAAGAAGAACAAAACAGTAAAAAATTTACGCAGTTCTATCGGTTTCTCATATCAATAAATTCATACGAAATCGTACCAAAGACAGACGCTGAACTTTTGAATTTTTTATTCTGGATTTTCTCATGCATACATTATGCTAGGCAGTTTTCTTTGAGGGCGTGACAACTTTCACACTTTATTTGATAACCTACATATCGAATCAGTCCACCGTTTCCCATCATGTAACCAGGATCGTTTCCTCTCTGAAATTCATCATTTTCGTAACATAGCTGAAATATAACTTTCATGAAATGGTTGATTTATTCAGTAGAAGGTTTATCCTTTTAGTTTGAATTTATAAGGAAAATATCTGCGTTGCCATATATTTAAGGCAGTTTACCCGAAAAAATAAAAAGTTAATTGTTCTTATATTTGAAAATATTTTACTCATTTGAACATCATCTAATTTTTTATTGGTTGAAAAGATAATTTTGTTTTTTTAATATACTCGTAAAATACATGGAGAAAATGGAAAACGAAAATTTACCTAAATTTTAAAGCGATATTTACCCACTGTCCCGTTGCTTCGTAAGCGAAAATAATGAAAATTACAATTTGGACCCGAATTTGTAAAAATAAAATCCCAGCAGAAATAAATTTACTAGGTATTTTAGTTGATATTACAAATTTAATTGTAATAATTAAGAAACATGTTATCTAATAAATTCTACGATCAAAATATCATTTACAATCGAAAAATTGTAAATTTTAGTTTTCTCCGTGTACGTATTTGTTAAAAATGTGTATCGCCTTTGCTTTTATGAAAAAACATATTATACCTATTTACAATAGCGTTCTTAACTTTTAAAAAGAAAAATTTATGACTAGAATAACAACGAAATTTAAGAAGTTTAATGATATTGTCACGTCAGTACTACTTCACCACACAGATCATCATCAATCATTGTGTCGTGAAACAAGTATGTCATGTATATCTTAAAGCTTCTCTGCTGTATTTTTGATGAATAAATTTTCTTAAACAAAAGTGACAGAAAATGTATAGGTAAACACGTGCAAAAATTAGTTATATCCGTTCAAATTGTTGATGTGCCGTTATGTTTTCTAAATGCAAACTTTGTGTTTCGTAAACTTTCGAAAAATATGAATTTTCCTTATAAGTTCAAGTTCTATGGTCGTTATTATATATATTCCTTTCCTTTTTTAAGGAAACATATCCTCGTGAATAAAATAATTAGTACATGGTCGTCTCAATTGATAAATTGTAATGAGAATTACAACAAATTACGTGATAAATTTATTAAAGAATTTAATTATTTTAAAGGTACATATATTAATAAAACAAGGAATGTAAATAATTCGTAACGGAAATCGAGTCTCGAAGATTTTTCCTGCTTCTTCCGAGTATGTTTTAAAAACTTTCCCCCAAAATCAATTCCAAAAACGTATAATTACAATATAAATATTAGTTTGAAAATTCATTTTCAATTTTTATTCACTATCCACTATAAGCCACCTCAAATTAATTAATGAGGAAAAATGTGCTGCTGCGCACCTAGCTATAAGAGGTAGCAACAGCAACTCATTAATTTGAGGTAACTTATAGTAAACAAAAATTTAGAATAAATTTTTAGATTAATATTTAATATATTAGCCACTAGGAATTTCAATGTATTACAATTACAAAATTTTTCTTTTCTTGTATATATTGTACCATGAAGATTTTCAGTCTTTTCCGAGTGTCAAGATATATATCTTTTGATTGCAATGACTTATTAAAATTTTTTTTTCACATCCAAGGGATTCCAGACCTGTATATTTGATATTAGTTTTAACTTGATATCTCCATGCCTTCCGGAGAAAAAGGGTCTTGATAGACAGGCAGGTGGACAACGACGTAATCCTATAAGAGTTCCTATTTTCCTTTTAAGGTAGAAAACTAAAAAGAACAAAATTGAACTTAGTAAATATCTACCGTACTAGTCGAAATAAAGATTATTAAATTGAGGGTGTAGGTAGGAATATACTTGTGAAGAAAACGATGGGATGATGTTTAATAATACATGTTTTTTATTGCTTGTAATGTACGATAGAATAATACTACATGTTATTTCAGACGGTAGCAATTTTATTCGGTACTGCGAATCTACTGTCACCTGTACTGTACACGTCACGTTTATATCACCTGCTTGTATACAGTCTCGTGAAGTCTCTTGATAATACAATAAAGCGATATTAGACTCTGCTCAACTGACACATTCTCTTTCAGAAAGTGATACTGAAATAGAATGTTTATTAAATCTATCTATTATTACTGAGAGTCAGGCAGCTAGCAACTATTTCATGATTTCAAAAGATCGAATGAAGCATGCATTAATAAATATATCAAATATAGAACAATATTTAAGTTTTCAGACAAAAAAAATATTTGTGCGCTTTCTACCAGCATATTTTATATTAACTGATAATACGTAAGAAAATAATACACTTTCTAAAAGTAAAACGGTGACATCTTATCAGTAAATCAGTCAGTTATTATTCACAGTAAATTAATAATGTTGAAGTATAGACGTGTATCGCCATCTAACGAGTATTTACTGCTACTAAAGTATTTTATACGTTAGACAAGGCGTTACTAAAATATTAATTTGCTTAACTAAATTTATCTTGCGGCTTATAAATGATAGATTGGTAAACCATATTAATAATAAGAACGTTTTTGTTAAGTTCTTCGTCAGAAATTTATCGAAACTAGCAGACGCGGATCCGGACCAGCATTAGTGACTGGTGGGAATGAAACACCCAAGAGTTTTTTTTGCTCAGCAAGGCATTATTACAGTTTAGGCCGGTTTTAAAAACCGTGCGCGAGTAATGGAAGGTTAATAAAAAAAAATACAACGTGTAATTATACAACACCCCGAGATAAAAATGTTCAGTCTCTCAGAGTCTCTGAAAGCGAGACTCGAGTCTCCGTCTCTCATCGAGTCTCTCTGGTGTTGCTGAGAGAGACTGTCGAGAGACTCAAAAAAAATTGTTCAGCGTCTCTAAACGAGAGACTCGAGTCGCTAATGGAGAGATCCTCATTTCGTATCCAGTCTCTGAACGAGAGACTCGAATCTCTCAGTAAGTGGTGTCTCGATAGACATCGTTTAAATTTTTAGTTCAACATATTTCAGAGATTCCAGTCTTTGTACGAGAGACTCGAGTCTCTCAATTTTTCATTTTTATTCATTCAGTCTCTCTATGAAAGACTCGAATCTCTGAATTAACAAATTTATCGTTCGAGTCTCTCATACAGAGACTGGGAGAGATCCATAAAAACACCTAGGCAATAACTGAAAGACTGAAAAAGACGCTCGCAGAGACGCTGAAAGACTCTGAAAGACTCTGAGAGACTGGAGAGAGACTGAAAAAATTTGTCTGGGGACGTTACTGAAGTGAAACTTCTTCAAACAAACAAACATAGCGGGATAGGGGTTAAGGAATTGGTTTAATGGTATTATTTGTACACTGAATTTAAATTTTACACTATACATGCCGGAGTTGCCTGTAACGAACGTTGCATTGAAGTGCGCTCACGGCTCAAACGATCCCCACTACGAACTCGACTACGTGGTCGAGTAGAGAGGGGACATCCGTTGCATGATTTTACTTACCCTACTGTGCGTAAAGAAGTTTCACTTCAAAAATATATAGGTACCTTCATTAATTAACTGTCATAATTAAGAAAGAGAAAGTGAATAAAGTGATGTAACAATATTCATGATGTACATATAGAAATATTCACACACAGGCACACTATTAATAAAAAGTTAGTGAAAACTTCTCATATAACAGTTTAAATGTTGTCAAAGTTACTGACACGTTGATAAGTACTCACTATCAGTAAGTAAGAATTTCAAACTTGTAACAATCTACTCATTTTCAGTTAAAGCTGTCACAGAGCATCTTAATTCAAGCATCTGCTTTGACGTGCCTGAACTTGCAGTAGAACGGAGAATTAGTTAATAACAATTTTTCTTCTGCTTCTCTTGCTTCTTTTTCTTCTGAAAATTTCCGCACAAATACGCAGAGCAAAGTTTAATGGAATTCACTCAAGAAGTCAAACGTTTTGAGTTATATTTCATTCCGTTCTTGTAATATCTTACAATGCTTATCACATATTAATATGTTAACAACAGTTTTTCTATCTTTTGCTTTTGAAAATTTCGAGCTGGAGCACACACGGCTAGGTTTCACGAAGTCATCACGCTCATACTTATTACTAATATTAATTTACAGGTGGTTTAAATATTTGTTCTAATCCTTTACATACCATAAAATAGTTATCATAGGCACAATAATTAATTAATATTCTATTCTGTGATTCTAAGAATTCCGATGAGTGGTGCTTTTTAAAATTCTTCTGACCCCAATTTTTCTGACTTTTACAAAGTGCGTTCTATAGATAAGTAATGTGACTAGATCTATTAAACATCATTTATTGAATATACTCATACAATTGGTCAAAAATGTTCGAAATAGTGCTCTTCTAGCTTGGATGGAACCCTAGAATGCTTTCTCTGGGACGTCTTTTAGGACTCGTGTAAGATGAGCCTGGGTGTTTTCAGTAGGACCCTTTTTAAGTTAGGAAACAAAACAATGTAGGGGAGGCAGGTCAAGATTATATGGAGGCTAAATAACCAATATGATGCGGGACCTGGTCAGGAAATCGTTTACAACGAAGGAGCTGTAACTTACCGGGTTCTCTTGATATTTCTTCATGTCGATTAATGATGTTTGGTACAAAACATGGAAACAGAAGCAGGGTCAAAAAGGGACAAAGGGAAACTTACATTAGATTTCTTTTCGCAATAAACTAAGGATGTCCCGAGATAAAATAAAAAATAAAATCAGTTTCTCATAGTCTCTGAAAGCGAGACTCGAGTCTCCGTCTCTCATCGAATCTCTCTGGTGTCGCTGAGAGAGAGTGTCAAAAAAACTGTTTAGCGTCTCTGAACGAGAGACTCGAGTCGTTCACAGACAGATCCTCATTTCGTATCCAGTCTCTGAATGAGAGACTCGAATCTCTGAACGAGAGACTCGAATCTCTGAATTAACAATTTTATCGTTCGAGTCTCTTATACAGAGACTGTGAGAGATCCATAAAAACACCTAGGCAATAACTGAGAGACTGTGAAATACTGTGAGAGACGCTCTCAGAGACGTGTTGGAAGACTCTGAGAGACTGGAGAGAGACTAAAAATTTTTGTCTAGGGGTGGGAGTTGTAGTTTCCGGTAAATGGGAAGATTGGCTCAGATTAAGAAGAGATGAACGTGAGCGTCCAAATACAAATATTTTGAATCTCTGAAGGACACACCTATGGCAGACACAGAATGATGTTGAGGTGATTCCATCATTCTATCGAATTGACAATTCTATAGCCAATTTTGGTCATTACGTTGTAAATGATAATTCAAGTATGTTACATTTCACAACTGTTTAAATTATTATGAGTAATCTTTTATTCGTAAATAAGTCTAATAATGAAAATAAAAATTAATGTTATAAGTAGCTTTCCTTTACGTTCTTACTTCCAAAAGTAGTATTACTTTTTTGAATGAGTAATGTATCTACTCGGATTTTAAAAATCATTTAAGTATTAAATAAAATAAAAATTCTTTGTTCATCTTCTTACCCGTAAAATAACATAAAGAGAGGATTTCCAGTTAGTTATTCAGCTTTGCCGGTGAGATTATATGCACGGTTGACCATTTTAAGTTTAAAAATTGCTCACCTACAGGATTTTTAATTTGCCGGAAACTTTCGTTAGTGGCTTTGGTAAAGATAATTCACTGCGGTTACTCGTATTTTTACGTTTTATCTTACCACTGAATGAACTAGGGCGACTTTTATGTGCGGCCGCATTTAAATGTATAATGTTCGTGGGGACTTGGCCGATACACACTTATTTGTATGTATCGCTCGTTCATATCTTCAAATAAAAAAAGTCGCAAATTACTTAACAACCAACAGACTGTGAAGTGTCAGCATTTCGCTCATACATTTACTAAGGACAATGTGGAAACGTATTGCTAGATGTAAATATGTACATGTAGGTACGTACATTAAATTTTAGAGACCACTTGAAACGTACGCGGCCATCCCGAGTGATGTTCGTTTTAATGACGCAAACCCTATTTTAATGTGCATTAAAACTTCCTGAAATTCTGGCTTTTTCAGTTTTCTCGGGCGAATACAAATGGAAATGAAAACGATTTCATTTCCGAACTAAAACATCTGAATTCTTTTAATCTTTAGGTTCATTTCTACAAATAAAAATAGTTTCCTCTAATTTTTTCTCTTTTTGTAATTTTCAAACATTTTTTTCTTCAGTTTTTTTTTACTTTTTATTAGTATCTAGCAAGGAGGACCTAGAGATTGTTTTAAATAAAATGGAAGCGGTACTGACAGATCAGTACTATAAGAAGTGGCTGATTTTAGATATCTAGGAAGTCAGATAAATCAGGACGAAAGGAGTAGTAGGGATATAAAGCAAAGGATAACGCAGGGTCCTGTCGTTTTTAATAAAAAGAAGTCACTTCTGTGCTCGCGAACGGTTAATTTAGAAATTTGAAAAAGGTTGTTAAAGGTGTACGTTTGGTGCCCGGCATCGTACGGGTGCGAAACATAGACAGTGGGCGCAACGGAAAATAAAAGGTTAGAAGCGTTCGAAATGTGGTGTTACAGGTGAATGATGAGGATACCGTGGATGGAGAAATGTTAGAAATGAAGAGGTATTAGAAAGAATAGGAGAACAGAGAACTGTATGGAAGTCAATAAGAAATAGAGAGAGTTAGTAGGACAGCTTATGTATAAAGGTCTAGTTAGAGACATATTAGAGGCAGAAACAGGAGTTAGGAGGGGTAGAGGTAGACCTAGATTAGTTTACTGTTCGCAAATAAGTAAGGATGTGGGTTGTTCTAGTTTTAAGGAAATGCCAAGATTACTTCAGGATAGGAAAGAGTGGAGGTACGTGTCCAACCAGTCTTAGGACTGACGACCTTATGATGATGATAGCAAAAATTATTTATAGGTACCCACCGACTATGTTCATGTTAACCAAATCCGTATTATTTAGGATTTTGTTTTTGTCAAAAATATTTGTTTAGTTGATAGTTTAATCACACATCTTTTAGCATACTCCCTCGTTATTATTCCAGAATGGGGGTAGCGAATATATACGATGTGCCTTTGACAGATTAATTACAGACATTTTTTTCGCTAAGTCAAACAAATCACTTTCCTGTCGGCAATAAATTTCGCGTGGATCGGTGAATGTGTTTTCAAATTGTATGATTTTCTTGTCGAAGTGCTTGGACGATAGGGGATTTGAGTTTTCGTATGCTGGTGCCATTTTCCTAATTGGAGGCAATTTTCCGTCATTTTGAATGCCCGTATCAATATATTTAAGTAACTATCACATTTGTATTTTACAGTTTACATTTACGACTATCTAGAAGTTATAAGTAGAAATAAAACAAACGAACATTAGAAGTATATCTTTATTTATCATACTGATGTAGTACCTCTTTTTTTTTGTTGAGATACTAATGTAAAAATTAGCTGATAAAGAGAACAACTGTCCTAAGCGCAAGGGCTTTGTAAAAAGAAAACTACGCAAACTATAAATATATTGAATGAAAATAAAACTGGCTATATACACTTTAAACATCCCCACCGAGCGGCATGGCCTAGAGGTCTAGACCATTGCTTAGCATTCGGGAGGACGCCGGTTCGATTCCGGGTCCGTCTGCTTTGGTCCAAGTTTTTCTGTGGTTTCCTTGAATCACCTAGGCAAATGCTGAGGCAGTAATATTCCACAAATACTCTTTCACTCTCTTCTGTCTTCATTTCGTCCGTCTCAACTTTCTCACCCGAAGTACTACCCACCCATTCCCACGATTCCTGAAAGCAGGCTGAAGAGGGCCTTCCGCCCTACCTTCCGGCATAGTCCGGAGGGACTGCCCGCCCACCAGCATTACTGGCTGGTGGGAATGAAACACCCAAAAGTTTTTTAGTGTTCCTTTTACAAATACAACAAAACCGAGGAAACTTTGAGCAAATACTCAACAAGTGTATTGTTCTATCACGAAGTATTTCATTTTTATTTCATGTTAATATCAAAAAAATTTGCACCATTCACTATAATCGTTGCTGGGATCATTGGGACTAAAAAATGGAGATAACATATCACCTCATGTAAATATGCACGGAGCAGGGCAGGTGTCGGGGTAAGTATTAGAGATGGACTGGATAGTGATTTTGCTAGGTGAAAGAATACCGAGTACCCGGCAAAATTACTACCGTTATTGATTCATGTCTTCGTTCTGCAGGGCTATACATTAAATATCACCATCACCAACGTCCCAAACCAATCATTAAATTTCGTAGTTCCTTGGTAAGTGATAAGTGGCGATTTGGAAGGTGCCGATATCAGTTTGGAACTTGAAAATTCCAAGGACATGACATTGAAACCGGAAAACAATATCGACCCAATATTATAGATTATCCATTTCCAAGGAATTTAGTATTTTTTGGGCTCTCTTCAGTTAAAGAATTACAAGGTACTCATGCGATGTCTCTTTGTCCCCATCCATAACGCGAGACTGTCGGGACGTAATTATCAGGTATGGAGGGCAATCAGCTTCTTGAAGTGTGTAGGGCCAAAGTTTTTTGTATCGAAGTCTAGTATCGGAGGCAAATCCTTTGGGCAGGCCATAGGACACAGTTCTCTATTTCTCTGACGACGTTCACTCTTAAGCCTAAGGTTAACAGCAACCGATCCCACCGAATATGAGAAAAAGCCTAAGCCTTAGTAGTTGTGTGNATGTATTTAAGAGCGACAGCAATTTGTTACTGGCTGCTAGGTGTAACAAAAAATATGTTTAAAAACGAAAAATAAAATACTTTATTTTTATGCTGAGTATCTTTTTTTAACCTTTTAGTCTAGAAATACTTTATGTAAAGCCTGAAAAGGTGGCAACCCTACTTAGGACTCATATGAAAAACGCATAAGGCAATTTAGTATCACCACTTTTTTTGGTGGGATTTTCATGAGAAATCTACGGGGAAATCCTTATATTGGCATGCCCCTCATTAGCCACATGAGGCCCGCTCGCTACATGGAACATGGGGCATGCCCCCAATCATTTTTACTCTGGAATTTTCTTAGAACTACGGACACACACATACACACAAATACTCAATATTCCTACTCTAACTTCTTGATAACATCTTACGTTGCTACACTGACTTAAAAAAAATATTCTAAAATGAACTCAAAGAATTAGAATCAGTCAGTGTTGATATGTATTTACATCTTAGGAATGCCGATCCTGGCCTTTGATTAGGGTAGAGCGAGACTTGCAAACACCAACACTTAAGTTAAATTAAGTAGCTGTAATTATTATACTCCTTTTTGCTGAAAATTGGTGTTCGCATTTGATTGCTCCTCTCGTTCTACCACTTAGTTGGCGCTGTACCTTAGCCTTAAAATTGGCATTTACACTAATTTAAGAAGTTATTAGTCTAAAGATTACTAGTGTACTAGAGTTTTAAAGCTGAAGTTTTCTCGTCAATGAGAGCGCATTGTAATGAATTTCTCTCCGATAAAGTGTTGAAACTCAGCAAGTTGGATCTCTCTATCTGCTTCGATCTCACATACCTAGTTCAACTGAGATAATTGTGTAATAAAATTTAAATCAAGTCCATAAAATCCTAACGTTATTCTCAATCAAAATCTCTATTCTTTTTTATATAAACGAACTTTTAATTGATGATTTATTAAAAGATTTGTCTATAAATAACATTAAATTCTTGATCAGTAATTTATCAAAACTAGCAGAAGTGGATCGGGATTTCCATCTATTTAGTCATCATCTCAGCACACTATAAATTATTATCGACCAAGCCAAACTTGTTCCATAAAGGGAAGATGATATAATATCAGACTACAGCCAGTCCAAAACGAAGGATATTTAATGTGATACAGAGATTAAGAATGTTTGGGAGGTATGTCAAAATGCTACGAGACAAATAAAAATTTGGAAGAACGTTCCTCATTTAATTCTAAAACTTCTGTAAAAATTACAAATCGATTCACTAAACCGTTAAAAAGTTATTGAAATTTTAAAAAATTATAATTTTACACGTCATTTTATGGAGATTCGTTAACCGAACAGATTAAATTTATTTTTATTAACAGAAAAAAAGCTACCAGAAATTTCAAACTTTTATAATAAGTAACTTGAACTCTGGAGAATCACTTTAGCGTAAGGTTATTCAAATTCACTAAATGGTTATCGAGGAAAAAATGAAAAATTAGCTGAAAATCTCGTTTTTACTTGATAATATAATGATAATATTTATAATTGTCTGAAATAAATGCAATTTTAAAGTTTTAATTATTATTTAAACATATTAAAAAGTTTTACGCTCATTATTAATACAGATTCAAAGTAAATATTTTTTTTGTTTCGAAACTGAAATCAAGGCATATTCAGTTACTGGCAAAACTCAATTAAAAATTTTCCATATTATTCGTTATTTCTTATTTTATTCAAAGTTTTTGGTCAAATTCCAAATTTTCTCTCAAACCGTATACTTTCTTTTTAGTATTTATTTACCTCATGATATGCTGCGAAACCTAATTAATCACGAATTTATAATTTTATGTAGTCTTGTCTCAGATTGTACCTCCCAAACATCCTTAAAAGGAACCAGTAATAATTTTAATAGATGCCTCCAAGCCTGTCCTTTAGCACGGGGTTTGTATTTCAAAGAATTTTTGGAGCGTACGTACGTATGTGTATGTGTGTGTTTACCGACGTTGTAATTATTTTTTTCGAATGGTATGATAAGACTACTGACGAACCACCCATAAAATTTAGGTAAATCATATTGGCAATACCTCAATGTTGTTTTGAAAATCTGCCTAATTATTACTAAAATTACAATTATCTTACTACCCATTAATGTTTACGTAATTTATTTTATGATTCTTTTGTGTTCTTAATACCATTCATTTCGACGCATATTTTCAATAGTGTTGCAAACCTACTATCAGCGATTAACAAAATTGTTTAATTCATTTGTAAATTATTAATTGAATCTAATTTCGTTGGTGTTCAAAAATTGTATTTTTAAATTTTGTACCTTGAAAATGACTGACATAGACAGTCGAAACGTCGCTTTTACAATAAAGAAAGTTTAAATATAGAACACATCATTGCTTAATTGGCAAGATTAGAGTCATTTTCACAATTTTAATTCATTTTTATCGTAATAGCCGCAAAAATACAATTATGTGTAGTAGTAATCTGTTGATATTATACAAGCGACACAGTTTACGCTCTTCATCAATGTAATTGCCTAGTTACTGTGTTACCAATTCACTCCCAGGACCGGCTTCAGAATGTAACTTCTTTGGGTTTTCTGTCCCTTAATCATTTATTTCAGAAACACCCTGTAGATATTGCAATGTTTCACTTGCATAAAACTATTTCTTTTAATTGATATTTGCAATTTATATTATCGTTGTGACACCGTTCCATTTTTAAACAAAAAGTTGGAAAACAAAAGAATTCAATTTATTCCCAAATCAAATCTTTTTCACCAGATGTTCCCTAATGTTTATACACCATTGTGATGACTTACGCGACTCAACTAAAGCGTCATATGTGTGATGTGCATGATGCAAGTAGACTTACAAAATGCATTGTGTCGGGCGAATCGTTTTGTCTCTTTGTTCGGTATCCAGACCGAGAACAAAGGCGAATGCATTTGAATTAAGCAAAAGTTTCCCTTATATTATACACACACAGAGAGAAGGAGACTTCAGAATTACAATTCTCTTCTTTTTCGCATAAGTCTCGTAATATACGTATTTCTGAGATAGTTCTCTCACTGAAATGTTTGAAATTAAATGGTCGAAGGAGTTAATTTTATGGAGTCGGAATTGTGTTCTTTCGTCTATCTACTTATGTGAAATCAAAAATTTTTTTCTATGTCAATAATAAAATTCGGATTTGGCTAAAGCTGAGTTTAGAAAAAACGGGTTAATGCTTGACTTAAAGTGTTCGGCGAGCATTCTCTGTCGCTCGTGTTTATTGAGACCAGCTACACATGCATTTCGCAATATTTAATTACTATTTAAACTGCAATGATTTTGTGATTTTTTCGTAGATTAATTAAATTGATGCACTTTAAGGACTTTGTTAGCGACGATATCGGATTTCGACTTTTAATACAAAATACTTATTATTTAAATGAAATTGCAACAGTCTTAAAACATTAATGTGAAATCAATTTCTTCCCACCACGCTTCACTTCAAATTAATAAAGAAAAATTCACGCCCTCGCCGGGAATTGAACCCGGACCCCTGGCTTTACGCACAAGTATTCTCACCACTAACAATAAGCAACGAGATGTGACATTACTGGTGCGTAAATCCAGCGGCTCGGGTTCGATTCCCGGCGAGACACGTAATATTCTATTCTGTGATTCTAAGAATTCCGATGAGTGGTGCTTTTTAAAATTCTTCTGACCCCAATTTTTCTGACTTTTACAAAGTGCGTTCTNTGTGAAATCAATTTCTTCCCACCACGCTTCACTTCAAATTAATAAAGAAAAATTCACGCCCTCGCCGGGAATTGAACCCGGACCCCTGGCTTTACGCACAAGTATTCTTACCACTAACAATAAGCAACGAGATGTGACATTACTGGTGCGTAAATCCAGCGGCTCGGGTTCGATTCCCGGCGAGACACGAACTGAAATGAACTATAGTGGGAAGAAATTAATTTTACATTAATGTTTAATAATTATTGAATATTAGCGCTATCAGAAAGTAAAAATTTTTGGTGTTGATAATATACTTTTCTTGAAAGTTTGTAGTACGTAAATAAATAATAACTGCAATTTTGAAAAAAAAAAATATATTACGACATGTTTTAAAATAAAAAAACACAAAATAAAACATATTACAGCAACTTACAGCATTCGTAATGAAACTAACGATAAGAAAAATAAAAATTCATTAATGTATTAAATGTGTTGGCAAAACTCGAAAATTATTTCGTCGATTTATATAAAGAGTAGCTACACCCTGGTCGAAGCAATTTTCCAAATACGTTGAAACGCCTAGATACAATGCGAATTTAAGTTTTCTTAGTTTGAAAAAAAAAACATTATGTTTTCACATTTTTCTGGAAACAATCCATATCCTTTCTAAATTTTAAGTAGATAAGTATAAATATATCATAATAGGGGAGTATACGCAGAGCTTTTTTTCAATAAAAAGAAAGAAACCATCAAGTGTTTTACTAATTTTAATGAAAAATGTTTAGCTGAAAGTATCTTTTTCACTCTTTTCTCAACGTAAGCGAGTTTTTAAGAGACGCTTTATATCTCCTTTCGTACAAGACGAGTCCAAATCAAATAACGCAAAGAGCTGACTAAATGTGAACAAAGGGGTTACTTCAGTAGGAAGAGCATGTTCGGAATATATTTCTCGAAATAGGATATCTATTTCCTGACGTTGATCCACTTACACAGATATCGGGTCTGCTAAGAAGGCCGTCATCTTTTTCCAGTCATGCATTTTTCACTTACTTTTAATACAGAGATATCCACTCACTCTACTTTCCTAGCCGAACGTACGTACGTATTCGGTGAGGCGACCATCACCGTCGCTGAAAGATGACATAGATCGATTTCGATCAGGAGAACGTGTCCAGGTTCCTTATTACTTTCCAACGATATATAGGGCCACTAAAATGTCCGCATTAAATCACTTTCGACTCTTTTCCACGCGAATAAATCATTGTTAGCTAAATTAAATAACGTTTGATTTGTGATACGAAAACATACGTATATATACCTAAAACGTTTCGGCCTTCCTACATGAGGATGTTCCACTGTGATGATCGCATCACACACGAAGCTTTTACAGTCTTACTTGAAAGTGCCTCGCGAATAAAAAAACAACGCTCTCCCAATTTCGAACCCTTGTCCCGGAGGAATATTTCATTGTTCTCGCGCCGATAAAAACGTCACGTTTTGTTCTACCCTTTTCAGGAAACATTTTACGTTATTAAAAGGCAATAACGTTCCACTCGAATGTTTTCTTGATTCAACGACGTAACTTAAATTTAACTCATATTTTAAATTTGAAATTAAATAATGTTTGTTCTAGTGATGGATGTTTATGGTTTTGTAGAATGATGCTCGAAATGAAGTAAAAGTGATCGAATAAATGTTTAAGAAGATTTTATTAAGCAGTTTAAAAGAAATTTGGGAAGTAAAACGCAAAAAAAACTGTTTTTGCCTTACAATTACTTATAACGATTTCCGGATTATTCACCTTATCTCTCTGGCTATTAAAACATTTAATTGAAAGGTCGAATTGTAGTATCCTGCTTTCTATATTCAGAATATTATCATTTAATAAGAATCCTTAATTAAAAATCACCAATTTTCACATACTTATTCGAGATGGTAGAAAACAAGTGAAAAGAAGTAGACGGATCTAAATTTATGTCTATTGGGTGTATAATCGGTTGCATGAACACATGCATTTCTTATAGGTACTTTTCAAATATATTCGATACCACTGAGATAGACGAAACTTTTTGAGAACGGTTAGAATTACACGGGAAATCTACAAACAATAAATAAAAAGTAACTTACAGACCCAGTAGAATTGATAAATAAATAATTACAGAACGGTCAATACTTGTCAATATAATGTGTGGTAATTAAGTATATAACGACTGTCTAGTCGTCACAAGAAAATTTTAATGGGGTGTGCACTACTCGAAGTTAGGTTGGGGATGCTAACATGACTAGGCAATACGATATTTTCCAACGATTCCATAGGTTCTGGTCAAAATTCCCAAATATGCAACTGCACTAAACTGTGCCCATCAAGGAACTTTTTTTAAAGTGTATACAAATCCTATGAATCTTATCTAACCGAACTTTAACCTTAGATTGGTTTTATTTGATTGCTTAAGGTCATAAAAGGTTATGATAGGAAAAGAAAATACTCACGAATTTCGAGAAAACGTCTCTCTTTTATGAAATATTTAAAAAGGGCATTAAAAATTATTTAACTACTTTTATATACATGTACACGAACAGACAAGTGGATCTATTAAATTTGTTTAAGGTTTTCAACTACTGTAGATCTCTAGAAGCTGCTTGAAAATGCGCTTTTACTGACACCCCGTTATGATTTACGAAGAGAACTTGGTACTTACTATGCAATAACTGCATAATGAATGTTTCATTCAGCCCGTGAAAAAATATGTTCCTCCAAAAAAGAACAATTGTATCGAAACTGGTAGCAGACTTTCAAATGTTCTCTGAAATGGAAACAGAGACAATTACTTGCTAGAAGAGAACGGAGCGAAAGTTTTCCCAGGGCTTATTTTTTCATAAATCACCAACACAGAGATTAAAATTCTTTAAAAGGAAAAAAACGGTGATGAAGAACAAATGAATAAAAAATCAGCTGCGAGAAAGAGAAAAACAGGAAGCGATGGAAGAGGAGAAGGGGGAGAACAGTCGAGAGATGTTCGAAACTGCAAGAATCCTTAATTAATTTTCTTGCCCGCTTTCGCCTTATTACTCAGGCCTCAGTTCGCACGACGGCAATTAGGAGCACAAACGGGATGATACATATCGCTTTAAACAAGCTCCGAACAATAACAGTTTGTTAATCGGAACGTTATTGCCCTTTAAATGGAATTCCGAAAACTAGTAGTTAACAAAACTTACTAGTTCGCCTGTCGTGCTTACTCTGTTTTGCTAGGATGCATAATAAATTCGCCCCGTTCCGTCCAGTTCGGTTCGTCGGTTTTTTTTCGCACGTCCGAAGTTAATTTTATCGGTGCCTTTTGCACTCTCGAACTATTAACTGAGTGATTTAATTAAAATTAAGAGCTGCTAAGAGTCACTGTACACTTAGGTATCGTACTAGGAAAATATAGTAAAAGCAAATACAATAGAATTTGGATATGTATATGTATATATTTTTAGCGACAACGATGTAAACTCAAGTTAGGTTTCATAATTAGGTACTAAGAAAACATATTCGTTTAGTACGACTCCGGTTTAAGCATCCATCTGCTTATAGCGACCTATTTTAATGATAATTCGTCCGGTTAGAATAACGCGCAGTGTTTTGTTTACAATGCCATACGAAGTTCTTACTAGCGAACAAAACTTGGTCAAAAACAAACTTGAATTACAAATTTCTATATTTGTAGTGTGGAATGTTTATATACCATTAAAGTTACATATGTATGTATATGTAATTTGTATTGAATGTTTTATTTAGCATATGGCGGGGCTAATTAAGCATTTGGACAAGTTGGGCAATCGAAATATCTCGCAAACTATTCACGATACGCTTGGGCATCGTATGGCGGAAAGAAGGGGTCGCGAGAGGGGTAATCATCCCGTGCGTTTTGTTTATTTTGTGACCAAAAAGTAAAAATGTCTTTTATCGCAAATTTTCGTTTGTATTAGTCAAATGTTATCTGTTTTTAATCAGGTAATTGTTAACCTTCCAGAAAAATTTTTGTACTATTATATGTAGAGAGGTTCTGTGTATAATTCTTACGATTTTTTTATAACCACACTTTTGGTTTAAAATTCCGAGTTGGGGTTAGTTGAGCTATAGTTGCTCAACTTACCCCGCGACTCAAACAACTAAAGTAATGAATGTTTTATTTTTTGTTAGGATGCGGAATTAAAAGAAGAAGACTACAGGATGTTTTTACACTACTAATATAAATATTTAAGTCTTATTTTAAACAGAAAGACTTAATCTAATTCTGAAGTTAATCTTAAGATACGTTAATGTTTTGTTGATTCTAGTTTCGGTTAATTATTCAAAGAAAATTACTTTAAGTTTTGTTGTTCTGTCACTAAAAGACTATAAATAAAGAGCTGATTGTCAAANAGACTTAATCTAATTCTGAAGTTAATCTTAAGATACGTTAATGTTTTGTTGATTCTAGTTTCGGTTAATTATTCAAAGAAAATTACTTTAAGTTTTGTTGTTCTGTCACTAAAAGACTATAAATAAAGAGCTGATTGTCAAACACATATTTTACTTCATCTGTAGACAACATCGAACCCATGGTTTGGCTAGACATTCTTAGTGCTCAACTTGCCCCATACCCTCGCTCAATTTACCTCAACCTATGGGGTACATTGAGCGTACTTGAATTTCTGCATTTAAACAGCTGTAGCTCATAAATTCGACTTGATGCAAAAAAATTACTATGGACACTTTTACTAAGGGATAAATTACTAATCCGTTAGCCCGCATAACAACTCATTACGACGTATCATTAAAGAGCTATATCTGCTCAAGTGAAAAATTGCGCAACTATCCCCGCTTTCCCTACCTAAATAGAAAATTATCTAACTATACACTTTACTGTTTACGAGATATAGAGGAAAAAGTCTAGTGAAATACTCTTTCTCATGCTTTTCTAACGGAAAACTAAAAAGCCCAACCCACCAACCGAAGTTTAAAAAAAAAGACTTTGTATCACTCTAATGTATATTTACATATAGGTACGTTAGAATCAAAAACCGATAAGTTCGGTTATGGTGAATCAAGAAGGTCTGGAAACTTTGGCGGTGTTGTAGAACCCATTAAATAGTTCAAAGTTATCTTTTTACGGGAAATGAATAACTTATAAAATAAACAATGGAATGAGAAGCAAGAGAACTTCATTACTTGAAACTTGAAAATGCAAGAAACTGCTACGTAAATGTGTTTTCGTAATTGTAATTAGGAAGAACGACGAGGTTGTCCCAAAGGAATCGTTTTGCTCGAATCGAAGTTACCTTAACGTCATCATTATTGTAACCTGCAGCAAGAATAACTAATAGGAACTACTTAGCTCATAGCCTTCTCTGATTATTATGCTGGAGTACCTAATGATAATTTAAAATTCCTGATTTTATCTGCTTCTACTTATACAACAAATTGAAACTAATTATTATCGTTAAATAAAGAAGATTTATTAAATATCGAGTATGTGTTGTCCTATAGCAGTATTAGCGTCTAGCAAGGAGGAGGTAAATAAAATGAAAGCGGTATTGACAAAACAGTACTGTATGAAAATAAATAAAAGTAAAATAAAAATACTAGTATGCAAGGGACGAAAAAGTAGGGAAAGAGCGAATATAAAGATAGGAGACGAAAAATCAGAAGAAGTGATTGATTTTGGGTATATGGAATGTCAGATAAGTCAGGAGCGCGGCGCTGTACGGGTGCGAAACATGGACAATGGGCGCTGCGAAAAAAAATAGGTTAGAAGCGATCGAAATGTGGTGTTACAGGCGAATGATGAGGATACCGTGGATAGAGAAAGTTGGAAATGAAGAGGTATTAGAAAGAATAGGAGAACAGAGGACTCTATGGAAATCAATAAGAAATAGGCGAGATAGATTGGTAGGACACCCTCTCAGGCATGAAGATCTAGTCAAAGACATACTAGAGGCAGAAACGGGAGTTACGAGGGGTAGAGGTAGACCTAGATTAGATTACTGTTCACAAATAGTTAAGGATATGGGTTGCTCTAGTTTTAGAAAAATGCGAAGATTAGCTCGGGATAAGAAAAAGTGGAGGTGCATGTCCAACCAGTCTTAGGCCTGACGACCTTATGATGATTATGATGAGGTGTTGCCCAAAGACATTCAATTAAAAAAGGTATTTTGAGTTCTTCAGAAACTTTTCTTTTTAATGGTACCATTACCATTGTCTGTGATATGCAAAAACTACTAACCGAATTGAGATGAAATATTTACATCCCTTCATCCTGCAGTCTCCAATAACTATACCCAACTAATGATATTTAATCCACAACGCGTTATGAGTAAATGAGCAACATCTCATATGAATTGTAACAAAAAAAATATGCAACACGGTTTTCGTTTTGTGAATTAATATTTATTTTGTTATTATCGTAATAGCACACATTTTTGTTGTTTCTATGTTTTTTTATTTGATTCTTATAGTTTGGACTCGTATGAGAATACCGATTTTTACTAAATATGACTGTTGGTTTTTATGTGTACGGTACCTTTTTGTTAAAATATTAATAAATACAAATTAAAAAAATTAGCATTTCGCTTGTGGGTATTTATATTATACATATAGCGAAAACCGCCATGTGCTTCCAATGGTCGTAATTTCGCATTGTGGATAGGTATATAAAACATACTCGAAACGCAATATGAAAAAATAATAAAATTTACAACTTGCTCTGGTTATATAGTTATTTACGTAAGTTATGTACCTATAATATTATAGTAGTTATGAAACTACTGAACACCTCGACCAAATGATTAGTGAACTGGTTGCTAAAGTAATTAAATCAAAACATATCAATTTTATCGTTAAAACTGCAGATATTTTTGTGGGTTGTTATATTTAATAATCGATATATGTATACCTGAGATATTACAAGTTGTATTAGTCATTCGTCACCTTATCACATTAACCTCATAATTACTTTACCTCGTCATTGATCCAATAACACTAAGTGGTATGTACCTAATAAGTATTTCAGAATAATTTGGTAATTGTCGTTCTGAAATTGTTAATTTTTGAGATACTTACGCCAAAAGACACACAGTACATCGAAATTGTGATTTTCTGTCCGTCACCGATCATGAAACCAATAAAGAACATTTAAGTTTTAGTTTTATTAGTATCCATCAGCACGCCATGAGCAATTTGGTGATACAATGTTAAGCTACATTCAATGTATATTACAACCGTGTTTGATAAACTGAATCTACGATACAATGTATATTACGTAACGCGGAAAACAAATTAATACATGCAAAATGCTACAGTTGGCAATAAATTTTTAGTTTTTACACTTCTTGAAAACTAGAGCAGTCTAGAAAATACCACAAATGGCGTGGTGAGCGCCATCTATAGTACGATGCTACATTTTAGGATTACGTATGCTCCAGCAAAATATGGATATCTACTTCTGTCGGAGCTGCCTGCGACGCGCTGATGAGATCCAAAAAGATCGAAATCGCGATCCGCGTCTGGCAGTTTCTACAGAATACAGACCACTTCGAATTATTTTGTTAGAGCAGTCTACATCTCTAACTCTATTCATGATCATAAGTCGTCAGTCCTAAGACTGATTGGACACACACCTCCACTCATTCCTAACTATTTGCGAACAGTAATCTAATCTCTAGTCCTATTAACTCCTTTTTTTCTGCCTCTAATATGTCTCTGACTATTCTTCTTCTATTTCTTATTGACTTCCATAGCGGTCTCTATTGTCCGATTCATTTTCTCTATCCACTAAATCCCCACATTTGCCCGCAACACCACATTTCGAACCCATGTTTCGCACCCATACAGTACCACGCTCCAGACAATTTTTTTCGATTTTTTTTTGTTGAAGGTGACTCGACCCTGCACCATCCTTTGCTTTATATCTCTACTGCTTCTTCCATCTCAGTTAATTCTGAATTAATCTGACTTCCTATAGATACCGAAAACTTCTTCTAATGTTTCACCTAACTTTATTAGTGAGCCGTAATTTATTCTAATCGTTGGTCTGTCTCGGCCCCTCTTGTTTTGTTTCTAATATATCTTTAACTACCCCTTGATGTCCGAGAAGGTCCTGTTCTCCTACTCCTTCTATCCACGGTATTTTTAACATTCTTGAATTTTAGAGAGCTTTTCCAGTTTAGTCAGTGATTTATCGAACAAGTTATTTATAGTGTGCAAATGGAAGCTAATGTTCTTTATAAATTTTTGAGATGGTCTGATACGACATTTGGAAACTTTATTTATAGCAAAATGTTTTGTTCACTAAATGGAATTCTGCTTCAATAAATTTAATTTTAGAATAGATACTTAACAATACAACGTTGTATCGTTCCGGTGTACGTTTGAATAAAACCCAGTTAGTTTCTTTTCAACAGTTCTATAAAATGAAGTAAATTTTGTAGACTTCAGTGAACTTTGTCTTAAAATGAAATAACGAAATGAGCAGATTAAAATTGAGCTTCCGCCGCGTTGGTTTATTATTAAAAAAGTAATTTTCATCGTTAATTTTGAAATTCAGCAAGGAGTAGCTGCTTAGTTATTCGTTTAGCAAGCTCTTGTTAATTTTTTGATTTAATGAGTGATGCCCTAAATTATTCTTCGGCTTGCTTCAAGGAAGAAATTAAAGTTACGTAAATTGCAAGAGAAAATAAAGGTTTGCAACAACCCGTTCGCCATGACACCTTTGTAAAACTTTTTATTCAGCTTTTTGTTGATATCAGCTAACTAAAGTGAAGAATGGCTGAATTATTTTTATTTTTAATGATGTCAATGAAAATGTTAGGGTTTTTTTTTGCACATAGATTGTAAAACATGATGAAACTAATAAACACCCAATGAATATTTTCATTAAAATTATTGTCTTACCACTGTCCCTAATATTACGTGCATCGCAAGTGCTACAAAATATTTTGTAAATTCCACCTTTTTCTAAAACATCTAATTTTGGTTTTGTTAAATACAATTTTAAATTTACGATTAATATTATCAATATTGATAAACAGAAACATTTTCTTATTTTATAGTTGAAGTTGAAATGCCATTATAAAAAAAGAAGACGCTTTGAGAGAAAATGCATTATCGACTTCTCTATAACGACGTTAATTTCACCCTCAACTATAAATAAGAAAACGTTTGTGTCCATTAAATTTGTTAATAACATTAGTCTTAGATTTAAAAATGTATTTAAAGAACTCAGTGTAACACTATTCGCAAATAATGATAACACTTGCGATACTTGTTAGGTATATTGGATAAAGTGGTAGCCCCATTAAGGTCAGAATTATAGAGCATTTAAATAAAGTAGTCAAAAAAGATTCCAAAACAGACTTTTCTTTTGTCTTGTCACGCCATTGTTTGGATCTAAATAATATTATTACCACTTACAGCGGTATTAGTAAAAGAAACTTTCGATATTAAAACAGTCTCTCTCGAAATCTTCTAGTTAGCGAGTAAATTTAGGTTTTGTGGACTCCCATTTACTTTGTAATTACGAATATACATCTTTAAACACCGATCGGCACGGCCTAGAGGTTTAGACGTTTGCTTAGCATTCGGGAGGACGCAGGTTCAATTCCAGGTCCGTCTGACTCGGTCCATGTTTTTCTGTGTTTCCTTGGATCACTTAGGCAAATGCGGGGCAGTAATATTTCACACATAACCTTTTTATTCTCTTCTGTCTTCATTTCGTCCGACTCGTCTTTCTCCCGAACCATCACCCACCCATTCGCACGATTCCTGAAAGGAGACTGAAGAGGGCCTTCCGGCTTAGTCCGGAGGGACTGGTGGGAATCAAACATCCAAAAGTTTTTTTTTCAGTAGGTGTAAATTTTACTCTAAAAGCTTTGATAATGACCGTGTGATTATTAAATTTCGTTAAACTTTCTACGTTGTTTAATTACGTTTTGCATATTATGTATTTTTATTAATAATCTGTATATGTACGTCTGCCTTTACTTTGTAAGACTTTTATCTTATCTTTAACTTATCACACATTATTAATTTTGAAGCTACTATGTATTTTCAACGAAAAGCAAACGTTGGTTGAACACTTCAACTTAAAATTAGATTGAATAAGTTAACGAGACTCTTTTTTCGTCATTCTGCTAAAATTGAGTGTAATAGGATTATTTCGACAAAGGTCGAACTGAATTAGCTTCGAAGTAAACGAAACCTGCAACAATGTGAAATGTATGGGTGTCCAGACAACGCGAATAGTTTTTTTTTATTTTCTGAGAAAAAGTAGCCAGAAGGTAATTTTCAACTTTAATTTGAACATATTCAGATTGAACATGAAGATGAAAATTTCGTAGATTGTTAGATTTTAAAATAAAGCAACGAAATGAAATAATGAAACTTTACAAAGGACCATGTTTAATTAAACGAGACTGTTTTGCAATTCATTTTTTCTGAGAATGTCTACTACCCAGGCAATTCAATTTTTATTCATATTTTACAGAATGAAATTAACACGTGAGGACTTTTAAATGAAATTTATTTTAGTCAATTTCAAAAACTGATCAGTTTAATGGATACAGTAAATATTAGTAGATTATTAACTAGTTAATTGTATTGTTTTAAGTTTAGTAATAGTTATACTCTGCGATATTTTCGAGTGCAACAAATTAATTGCTGAAATTTTTCCCTTGTTTTGCTTAATTTTCTTTTGCCTGTATCTGTATAATAAGAAACAAACGCTATAGTAATCGAAAGAAGCTACTAATTCGTAATGATAGCCAACTGGCAGTCCTTCCAACATAAACTTCAGTGCAAAGCAGGAGGATAGGGCGGAAGCCCCTTTTCAGCCTTGTTTTAGAAATCGTAGGAAGGGTGGTGATTGGGGAAAGAAAGGTGAAAGGGAAGAAATGAAGGCAACGAAGTGAAAATTGTTTCTTAAATATTACTGCGCCAGCATTTGTCAAATTAATCCCATGAATCTACAGACAATTTTAGACCAAGGTAGGCAGAGCCGAAATCGACCGTCGACCTTTCGAATATATTTATATATAATATACTAACGTAAGCTGTAATCCAAACTTTGGGAGTAAGTAGGGGTGAGATACTGATTGTTACACATGGTAAGCCACTAAATAAGAATCGGCTTGTAACATAGGTACTGTTCAAAATAAGGAAAAATACTTCAAATAAAAGTTGTGCTTGGTAAACACTTGGAAACCGAAATCATCAGTACAGCGACTAATCGAAATTAAAACATGTAAATCTAAATTTAGATATTTATGCTTATGTGCCTCGTCGTTGCCAAATGACTGGACAGTCATTACCAAAAATGATAGGTACTTTTGCCTAAAGCCAAAAACAGCCGGTTGAAGTTCAAGATTGTTGCTGATTGTTGTTGTAAAAAACCGTGACAAACATAAAAATTCCAGTAATTGCTTATCACTGCGGCTGATTATTCCAAAGAATCTTAATTAATTCGAATTAAAAAGACAATTAGAGTAATTTAAAATCCGCAATTGAATTTCCAGTTAGGGAATTGAAGCAATTCGAGTTGAAGAGTTTGGAATGAATGTGCAACAATATTATCGTTTTAAGGTGGTTGCAAACTATATCTAAATTACCACCATGGTACTGAAGTTATAAAAATTCGATAAGCTATTTGAAAACAATATTTTTCATAATTTCAGAAACATGCTTCATAATAATTACAGTGATGTATAGTCAATAACTATTTACAAGTGTGTAGTCAAATGCGAAAAAGATCATTCTTGTCATCGCTTTCATATAGTATCAAAATTGCAAAGTAATTTTAAGAAATTTTCCTCCCTGATACTTATCTACCTTTCACAAATTACGAGTAATTTTTGAAGAAAATGCTAAGTACTAAACTTATTTAATATGCGTTTTCGTATCACTGTGTCATATCTGCTATCATTTGAACACTTCGGAAAGTTTCTCTTTCATTACAATCAGAAATTTAATCTTCCCGAAGTTGTTAGTCTTATAGAATGAGTGGCATATCCAATTAAGCCTAAAAACTTTTTCGATCACCCAGTTTAACTTATAATGAAATTTTGGAAATCTCACTTGAAAAGAAGATATATAAGGATCTGTCTGACTGCTTTCAAGATGGCTTCATTATACTCCTATTTTACCTTAAAGGTAAAATTGTTTATTTGCTTAATACAAGAAAATAGGCGTATACTGTCATAATTAGTCCGTGGCCGAAATGAACTGCTAGGTCCAGACGTTTCGTCGGCAACTGCAGCTGTCATCAACAAGGGTGGATGAAGGTAATACCTCGAAGTCAACTCAGTATTACTGAAGATGTCAGTCGCACTTGCCGTCGAAATGTATGGACCTAGTTTATTCAGACCACGCAGCTTCAGTCCTAATTATGATTCCGACATGTTTGTTTAACGTTCTGTATAATTTTCATTAAACTGATTTATATAAAATAAATGACAGTAAGAATTCGAAAATGTTAATTTCAATGTAAATCTACAAAAACTGCAAAAGAACTGTTTCCATGGATTTTACGTTTATTTGTTTGAAATATATAAAATACATTGGAAAACTTAAAACAGCGTTAATTTAGATATCCCATTATTGACCTGGGAGACGGTATAGGGTTCCTCTGGTTCAGTCGGGGTGGATTATTTTTTTAAAATATATGCTGTCCACTTTCTTGACGTGATAATTAGGAGAAAAACAAGTGAAAATTCGATGTAAGTATACATAATTTATGTGGCTGCCGAAATTTTCATTGAGTTCGGTTTAGCCTGAAATTTTCCTAGTAGATCAGATTGACATTGTTCCAGATCTCTAATTAGACTCTGTCAAGAACAGTCGCTGCTAGTTTAAATTATTAAGTTTTTGATCTAAATACTCGAAAAGATAATTACCAGTACATTACGTTAATAAGTAAACCGATATTGATAAGCATTTAATGTAAAATTCACCGAAATACCTTACCGTGGTGGGTACCTCCTTTGTTCAGTTTTCATCTTTATGATCATTAATTTTTATTTTTTTACCAGAAAATGGAATTGTACCATCTGCTCGGTATTTATAATATATTTTATAACTACAAATTAAACTAGACTCACGGAGAATCAAATTTTTGTATTTTGTTTTAAGACTTTGCGAATCGAACGTTCACGAATGCAGATAATTACTAATCATTACGTACAATTGACTTGTCCACGTATCAGCTGTTTGCGAAGGTAACCAATAGGTATGTGTGTTTCATCGAAAGCCGATAAAATACCGTGGTAACTATTCTCAATTATTGAAGGTTTGTTAACTGGGGCACCTTTTGTGCACACTTTTTACATCCCCTACGTTGTGGTACTATGACGACATGCCGTCTACAGTGCCCCCAGAGTTATCCTTTAAAGATTCCAGAATACTGATCAGACATAGTGTATAATCAACAATTTGTTATCGACGTACCACCGCAGCCGAATTTACAAAAACACTTAAACAATTTTTTATTAATTGCTCCATGTACACATCACGACCTTTTTCAAATTTTCTTAATCCATTGATGAATTTCCAAATGGTTAGACGATCTACTAATTCCGTTTGAAGAAGACATCGATGTGCTTCTTCAGCATGATTATTTACGCGGTCTTCTGCAGCTAGTGTGCGTTTCTAAGCTTTCCAAACATTAGGTGAAAAATCGAAAAAAAACTCATTCTATCATTTCCTCTTCCAACATAATTGTCCCCAAACCACTCTAGCAGAGGTATAAAATAATAGAATAGACACCCTGCTAAGCCGTTAATAACTTCGTTCAACTTAACTGAATGATCTACGAGAATATAGGAAAATGCAGTTTACTTTATACGTATAAGATGAAAATATGTTACAATTTTTGCTTTAAGTGTAAACCTTAGGATCATTGTTAGGTATATTCGTGCGCTAAAAAGGTTAAATGTTTTCTCATATTTTGCGATATGATGATTAGGAAAGTATTCTCGAACAGTCGATATAAACTTGAAGTTTAAATTAATTTTCTTGGCGACGAATTGGCTAGCAATAAACTGACTCTAAGGCGAAACGGCTGGCGGCGATACGTCATAGGCCTCTAATAACAACATAAGATTAAAATTTGTCGTTTCAGTTTCTGTTAAATATCTGTAAAATTATATCATAAAAGGGAACTTCTAAAGGTCTAATGAAATTGTTATATGGATGGTGGTACACATTTCAGTTTGTATAGTTATGAATATTTGCATGTTGTTAAAATTTCAATTTGAAACGGACCATTACTGCTGCTACAGCATCCTCTATCTTGTCATCTGTTGGAACGTAGAGTGTGAATGACGTAGTAAGTCGAGAGAATAACCATTATCCTGCACGAATTACAATGACCGACATTTTCACACTCTCCTATTTGCATTTTAATCAAACAATGCTGACCGTCTCGTAAATTTTGAATGTTTAAAATTCAAATTTAGATGTTATTCATTTTCCTTTTTACATCCTATTACTTTAAGAGATATGTACAACTTATTATATTTAAAAAGTTTTCGATACGAGAAACGTAATGCATATTTAACGGAAATTACATTACTCGTAACATTAGGAATGAGACCTTGAATTTTTGGAGAGTTAAATTCAGTCCATTAGCAAATTAAGTGTTTGAATTAAGACTACCCACTACAGACAACAGATAACCTAACCTAACCTAACCTAACCTAACCTAACCTAACCTAACCTAACCTAACCTAATCTAACCTAACCTTAAATTAATAAAAAAAAATTGTTGCTGCTGTCATTTTCTCGTCGGGAATCGATCCTGGGCCCCTGGTTTTACTTACCAGTACTCTACCATTAAGCTACGACGAGCTGACAGCAACAGTGCGATACATACCTCAGTAGATCATAGAATCGTCGAACCAATGTATAATCATAATTAGTAATGAGATGATTTGAAATTTTGTAGGCTTAAACTCAATGCGTTAGTAAATTAACTTTTTGAATTCGGGTTCGATTCCCGACGAGGGAATAACAACAGCAACAACTTTTTTTCATTGATTTGAGGTTGTCTGTAGTAAATAATTTTAATTCACTAATGCAAATGTTTCGTCATTCACATATTTTACATCTATCTATCACGTCTCGACTATCTAATGTATATTTGAAATTGATACCTACTTACCTTCAACTTTGACGCTTTATCTGCTACATTTTCTATCGAAAACAACCTCCGAAGTACATCTATTTTTAGACAAAGGCTGGAAATTGAATTGTTTATTAGTTCAGCGATATAAAGTAGATTGTAATTTATTTGGCAATCGGTGAAAATTTGATATAGCTCGATATGATGGCAATCGTGTCTACGGTCGAAAAATAAAGTGAAAATTAAGGATGGGAATAAGGAGCGAGCGGATAATCGATTTTCTTTTCCATTCAACCGAAGCTATTCTGAAATTTATTGAGCTACGCGCTAGCAGGCGAGCAAGCAGGCAAGCTTGTCTATGGACATCTGGAAAAATGATAAATGCTTCAAATAAACATTGTGATTTATGTGTCACTGGACGCATAAAATCTCGTTTATTATTTCATAATAACACAACAACTTGTAGCTTAAATGGTCCGTGTACTAAATTTATTGGGCCGAGAAGACAGGTCAGTTTATATCTGTTATTAGGACACGCGTAAGGACAGTACAATTTAGGCTACTGTTCTGTAAAAGCTTATGGATAGTTTATATATTTTTTATTTATATTTATTGAAATTTACAAAGTAAAAGTCTCACAGAGGTAAACACAGTTACCTGTTGGTGAGTTAGGATTACTTAATTACTAACTTATAAAGTAAATTTTGGTTTACTTTCATATTTTTTACAAGATATATTGAGTGCCATTTTCAGTGTTGCTATTCTAATTTGTTTCACATATAANTTATTATATATACTTTTATTTTAGATCTAATGTAATACCCGTTGATTTTTCTTAACTTAATATATGATGTAATACTATTTGAGATTTGTATAAAAATATTTTCTGCTTAATTGTACATATATTTCGCTAGGAACACAAAATAATTTAAAATTAAAAATTTTTAAAAATTTAACATCGTGGTTTGTGATGCCTAATAAACTTTTTAATTTTCAGCAGAAATAACCATACTCAACGACATTAGTAATATTTTTGCCCAATTCGATTTGTTTGACCCATTCAATATAAACTGACTGTATATACCTACGTATATTATTGTAAAACTTAAAGCTACACAATGAGAAAAACACTTCATCCGCAATAACACCAACGCTTCGGATTTTGGTACAAAACCATTTCAAGGCAAATCAAAAGTAAAACAGTAGTTAAATATACACGAACCTTCACTCTTTCCAATCCTGCACTAATTTTTCGCATTTCTTTAAAGGATGGAACAACCCATATCCTTAAGTATTTGCGAACAGTAATCTAATTTAGGTCTACCTCTACTCCTCTCAACTCCTGTTTCTGCCTCTAATATGTCTCTGACTAGACCTTCATGCTTGAGAAGGTGTCCTACCAACCTATCTCGCCTATTTCTTATTGACTTCTATAGAGTTTTCTGTTCTTTTACTCTTTCTAATACCTCTTCATTTCCAACCTTCTCCATCCACGGTATTTACATCATTCGCCTTAGCACCGCATTTCGAACACTTGTAACCTTTTCTTTTCCGCCGCGCCCACTGTCCATGTTTCGCACCCATACAACGCCGTGCTCCAAGGTCGTCAGTCCTAAGACTGGTTGGGCACGTACCTCCACCCTTTCCTATCTTGAGTTAATCTTCGCAGTTCCTTAAAACTAGAACCACCCACGTCGTTAATTATTTGCGAACAATAATCTAATATAGGTCTACTCTAACTCCTGTTTCTGCCACTAATATGTCTCTGATTAGATTTTCATGTCTGAGAAGATGTCTTACCAACCTATCTCGCCTTCCATAGAGTCCTCAGTTCTCCTATTCTTTCTAATACCTCGTCATTTCTAACCTTTTCTATCCTCATCATTCGCCTATAACACCACATTTCGAACGCTTCTAACCTTTTCTTTTCCGCCGCGACCACTGTCCATGTTTCGCACCCGTACAACGCCGTGCTCCAAACATACACCTTTAACAACCTTTTTCGAATTTCTTAATTAACCGTTCGCTAGCATAGAAGTGACATCTTTTTTTTGAAGGCGACACGACCCTGCGCTATCCCTATTACTTTTTCCGTCCTGACTTATTTGACATCCTACATACCTAAAATAGGCGACTTCTAATTTTTCGTCTCCTTTCTTTATATTCGCTCTTTCCCTACTTTTCCTTCCCTCGCATACCAGTATTTTGTTTTACATTTATTTTTACGAGAAAAAAACTGAAAAAATCTAAAAAAAATATAATTTAGTTATACATTTCCATTACCTCAGAATGTCTAGTAAGTATATATGCAGTTCCATGTTCATTTTGTTATGAAACAACTCGAAAGGTCATGAACTTATTTGATAACCTTCTATAAGGGTTTATAAACCAATGTGCAGAAGCTTCTTAATATCTGTGACATAGAGTTAATGGTCGATAAGAAATGAAGTGAATAGTCTAGCAAATAGAAATTAAGATAAACGTAGATAATTAACGGCAATGTACGACGTTTTCATTGGTGGATGCTGTAGCTTTCATTGCCAACTTGGAGAAATTTACACTATCAGACAGCAATCGCAGCTCTAACGATGTTATTTACGTCAAAATCATGTTTATAAAGCTGAATAAACATTCGGCACATCCCTTTGTAACCATCAAAGGCAATGGAGGAAACACTAAATGAGCTTTACTGAAAGCTGCTGCTACAGTCGAAGGCTTTATGAGAAATTTTCTGCATGCTTGTAAAGTTTTCAACCACATTGGCAATGCAGAAGTAAAATTTTTACATGAAAATCATAATTCAATGGAAAGTAACAGAAAAAGCGGTTATATGTTAGCATTGTAAGGTTACGATTGAGGACAATCAGAATGAAGTAGGGGAGACCGGGGATGGTTGACTATAGGGGTAGGTAGACTAACTACCGAAAACTCGTCGACAGTGTATATTGTATTTTTTGATCTGATGCCTACTCGTTTTATGTAAATCATTTTTCTATTAGTCCTAGCGTTTAATGAGGGCACATTTATCATATTTCATATCTTATTTTTCAAGTCAACAGCAGTGTTTAGGCTAGCCATGCAATCAAAATTAAAAATGGCGTCTGGGGTTGGTAGACCAATTTTTTTCGGGGCTGGTTGAATAATTATTCAATTAGAATGGGTACTTAGTTACCTTTGATAATGGAGGTTGGTACACAGAAGACTGTTTTTTGTTAACAATAAGGAGACATAACTGCAAGCGCATCAATATGTAGGTGTTATCGGAATTGTACACATTAGGAATCAGGTACATATTGATGCGCTTGAAGTTTTGTTATGAGCTGTGATGTGTATATAAATCGTAGCCCTGAATAAATTTTATCATCATAAAGCGAAACATTAGTATGACTATATATTAAATAAAACACTTTTTACTCCTTAAATTGCTTGAATTATCTTATTTATAACTGCTGTTGTTTTAAAAAGTTCTAATTAATGAAGTTTAGGTGTAGTTTGACTTTTTATTAATTATTGACAACTTTTTAATAAGAAAAACACTATGGCGCGCTAATATCATTTCTTCTTTGGGATAGATTGGATTACGTCACGGTAAATTAAGTAATTTTATGAAAAAAACGAAATGTGTGCTGGGACACATAGTAGAAGTGAAACTTCAACATACAAGTGGAAAAACGAATCGCAACAAAATTTTTACTTCAAGTTTGACGGGCGGATTGTTAATGTACTTGTCCAATTTGAAAACCTGCCCGTAATACTTCAAGTAAAAATATTTTGTTGCGGTTCGTTTTTCCACTTGTCCGGTGCCATTCGTTTTTCCTTGTCCGTTGCCATTCGTTTTTCCACTTGTCCATTGAAGTTTCACTTCTACTATGCGTCCCAGTACACATTTCGTTTTCACTGATTTACTTCAAATTATGATTTGGCTTTTACACAGACCGCAAATAGAGGCAATGATGCCCAACCACGTGGAGAAAAACAGCTAAGCACAGCACACGCCGCCGGGACTCCCCGCTCTCCGTGCGGCTGCGCATTGTATACATCTAATACAGCCGTTGTTCTCTCTCCGTCGCTGCCGCCTCTCACCACGCGATATATCGTCTACTCCCTCTACGCGTCAAAAAGTTCCATATAAGTTTATTTCAAAAATTGCGGATTGAATCTTTTCTTGAGTTCATTTCTTGCTAAATAGTGCATTACATCACATCACTAGCAGCACAACTGTGGACAGTTTTATTTTTTAGTTTTTCAAAAACATTCATTCGTTCTATTTGTAATTAGATGAACTACTGTTCAGTAATAAGTAACCTTGTAATTAGTCAGTTTTAGTACCTATGTAAATACGTACATGCCTTCATGATTAGTTTATTTCCCATATTAATTGCAAAATAAATGCTTATCTCGACAAAATGTTTGCAAAACTACGTAGCACAGCACTGGTCTAATACCTAATTAAAAGTTCACCTTTATTAAACCAGATCACAGATCAGCACAGAGTAATAGAAACACTTGGTTTAATGTAGCAGTCAGTTGTTACTGCTAACCGCTTTAATTCCAAATTTCAATTATCTTGTTAATTACGAGTATTAATTGTGCTGAATAGGTATTAATCACATCTAGTTTATTGTACCTACCATATACTAATGAAGGTAAAACACATTATTAGATTATAAAGGTTATGCTGTAGAATTATACCTTTATAATAACACTAAATAGAAGCACAAATTTGAAAGCAAAAGTATTGTAGAAACTTGCAAATATCAACATTAGTAAGGATCTTATACTATTATATTCTCTTTCCATTTTAAAATATCGTTAAAAGGTAAAAACTTTTCTAATTGTAATACGATCTAAGTTTTGAAGTTTTATAAGTGCAATTTCAAAAGTTGTTAGACGACGAAGTAAGATAAACAAATTGAGCATGAACCATAAGAAACCTGCGATTGCAATTAGAAATTAAAACAGAGAAAATCGGAACGAACGTTGCGCTTTTAGTCGACAGGCAGCTAATAGTATTTGCTCCTGACTCCAATTATATTGTTGAGCAGAAGTCGTTTTCCTTTTACCTTTTTTCGAACGATTCGATATTCTCCATTCGAGCAGTAACTTTATCGCATTCAATATAATCAAATAACCTTTTTTGTCGTCATCGTATAAAAAAAAGTATAATAGTTTTATTACTTTGCGCGGTGACAAATAGAAAAAGGAACTGTGGATACATATATCCACATTTGTCAGAAATAGTGATGAGAGAAATTGGTCTTGGTTTTGGTCTTGCGAAAATGCATGATCAAGACTGTCTTTATACTAACAAGACCATGACTAAAATCAAGACTGAATATACAAGACCAATACAAAATAACGTAAGACTTATTATTTCCGATGGATTTATGAGATAAACTATTTGTAGAACCGTAATACAGTGGATTTCGGGTATAACGACAACGAAAGGACCACTGTAATCTCGTCGTTACATCCAGAAGTCGTTACAGACAAAGTTAGGCACACACTGTTTTTCAATTTTGAAACAATTTTCGCCTTTCTTTCTAACAGTAAATGTACATCTGGAAGTCACACTTATCCAAAGGTTTACTAAACACAGTTGCTACCCAGAAACAACGGTAAATGTCACCACACTTGTTGGCTATCTGTGTGAATGTAAACAAAACATAAGAAAGCTCCTTGTGTCTTTAGCGGCCGACTCCGGTCGCTATATCTGCATGGGATTACTAGGGATTTGTTACAAATGATTCACTAAAAACAGTCGTTACACCCGAACTCGGCGTTACATCCGAAGTCGCTATAGCCACATGAATTTTATACTAAAGTATGCTTTAAATTCAAGGGATTTAGATTTAACGTCGCTATAGCACAATGATGGCTATAACCAAGGTCATAATAAATGAAATCCACTGTATATTCTTTTGTTGGAACAAAACATTTTTAGTTTCGAAATTTTCAGTTTGCTTTGCTAGATTTTAACATTAAACATAAAAAAGGAAATTTTATCACTGTTTGAGAAAGAGGATTTACAAGAATGTTCTCAGAGTAGGTGTTCTTTGTTCCTATGTGTGGATAACATATGGTTGAAATATAGAAACGAACCAATTTTTTTCAATATGTATTATTTCTTTCAAGTCTCTTGTAGTATTTTGTTCTCTAGAAAATTATATTGTACGTTGGAGAAAAGATACGTTCTCGATCTTTCATAACTTTCGCAACTATCAAGGCTATTTTTTTGTCATGACATAAATTTCAGCATTTAAGACAATTATTGTGACTGTAAATAGAAAAATTTGTCTGACCAAAAATAAAAATGTCCAAATTTATAACATGAAGGTTTTTTCATATGAAAATACTATCCAAATTTCCGGATTTTCCCGTGTATTTTCAAAATTTTTCTTTCACACAAACCTTGTCCTGTCAATTACAAATACAACAAAAAATAAATTAGTAAAATCGGTTGAGCCGTACTCAAGTGCTAGTTCCCTAGAATTGACAGCTAGGAACAGTTTGAATTTGGTTTTTACGTTTTTCTCGGTAATTGTCTCAATTTTTATCTTCATAAAAACCTTCCTCGGACTTCAGCGAATATCTTTAAAAAAAACATTATCGATATTGGTCGAGCCGTTCTCGAAATTTGCGCTTAGCAATACATTTAGCGATCCATTTTTATATATATAGATAACGACGAATGTAGAGACCAAACTAATTTGAATCAACTGTTGAGCCGATGTTGTATCCTACGATGTTTTTAGTTTTATAATGACTTACGAGTTCTGACAGCTTTCTAAGAAAAATGAATGAAGATCTCTGCCTTTTCCTACCATAAATTAAGCTATATAGTTTTCTTAGAAATAAAAAGAACCAGAAAGCTACGTATTTGCGGAGAAAAAATAATCAAGTAGACGTAATAGTTCGTAAATTTTTGTAAAATTTCTTTCAGGTTTTTCAGACGAAAACACCCGTCACTTGCAGATGATATAGTTTGCCCTAGAGAAATTTTATTTTCTCTGTGAATTACATAAACGCTTTGAGGTGGAATAAAAATTTTTCTTCGCAAGGGTCTTGGTAGCATCCCAGCCTCAATCATGATAAAAGAATTTTAATGAGTTAAAATTAGCGTTTCTTCGGCGAAGCATTAACAAAAACGAATATTTTCCTTTTTTTTGTTCTGGCCGCATTTTAATCTAAACTTTTACAAGTAAGCAATTTAGACACAAATCTATTTTTCACTACTTTGGTTGCATACATCGTATATTAGGTACTTCATGCTAAAAGAATATAACAAGCACCTTTATAATAGAGGACATTATTCATCTGTCTATCCGTCTGTAACTTACTTGTTGAAAACATGCCACTTGTCTGTATACTTCGATTAGGCTTTCGAAGATCCAAAATTCTACCATCACAAAAATAAAGGAATATGAATTAACCAAATGATTAGATAACAAATTGCGCTTAATTCGTCATTAATTAAGTCAATAGTGGAGTATAAGTTGTCCTGCAATAAATGAGAACGAATAAGTCGATATAGGGGTCAGAAAAAGATAGAACGTCCTAAGAAAGTACTGCTAACGAGTCAAAGAAGTAGACAAATGCCATTTATTGTAGGATTCAAGCGATGGTTGATATGGTCCTTTTCTTTTTGACGAGATCCGCAACGAAATCGAAATCGCAATTTCTACAGAATACTGAATACCTGGAACATTTGTATATATCTATGTAAATTCATTTTTACTTACAACATTATTATCAGGTATTATATATAATGCTTTATTAAAATCTGAAGTCATATTTAAACAAAAAGACAAACCCCCCATATTCCTCCCAGTACACAAAAGAACAAAAAAACAAAAAGAACTCCATATTCCTTTTAAAACTTACACTAATAACAAAAGCAAAAATGCATATAATTTCTATCATCTAAACAAAAACATATTTTTTTTAAGCATCCCGTATTAACTACCATCCCTTGCCCTTTTTCTTTTTTTTTATATTTCTTTTGATATTTTCAGTCCTCTACCATTCACATTTATCAATTCTTTACATTCTTCCCTTACATTGTCTTTTACACCCTCTTCTAATACATGTCTTAACGTCTCGCTCTCTTTTCCACATATTATTTATTATTTATATTTTCTTTCCTGATCTTTCATCCAGTACTTGCATTCATTACATTCGTTTGCCATTTTAAATCTCGCAATTACCGCTATATCTTTGCATCCCTCAAATATTATCCTATATAAGTCCCCTTGCCATTCATCCCACAGAAAGTATTTCAACTCTTTCGCATTTTTGACTTCTGTATACTCCTTACGCCTACCCCTCTTGTTATTTCGTAACTCCTTTTCTTTACCATGTCCCCTATATCTATTCTTTCTCCTTTCCACTCCTCTAGTTGTTCCTGACTTATCATTATCTCTCTTAGGGCTTTTTCTCTTTCCTTATCATATTTTTTTTTCAAACCAATTCTCAATACATTTTTTCTCCATATCTCTCCTCTTATATCTTTTTCCTGCAGTCCTCTTATTTTTTCTTCGTATTTTACTACTCTTCTTCTTCTTTCTTCTACCATCTTACCACATTTAGTTTCCCTTTTTAGAATACAATCCGGTTTACTTTTTTTATGTTTAAAATCCATTTTATAGATTTCTTTCCTATATTTTTTAAAGTTTAGTTGTACTCTTTCCAACCCCATATTTCTACCCCATACATTAAAACACTTCTGATTAGTAAATTGAATGTCATTCTTCTGTACGAGTCATCTTTTCAGTTTTTGTCCAATTCTCCAAATTCTTCCTAATATTGTATTTGTTTTTGCTGTTTGATTTCTTATGTGTATCTCAGTTTTTAACTCACTCAATAATTTTTCCTTTCCACCTTATCTCCTTTTTTCCTTTCCCTTCCTTTTCTTCCTCTTACTTCCCCAAATTCCATTATTTTTGTTTTCTCAAAATTAAGCTCTAAACATTTCTTCTCCACGTATTTTTCTAGCACTCTTACCATCTTCTTTAAAGCCTCAATACTCGCCAATAATACTATATCATCTGCATATGATAGCGTCCATATCTTTTTTCTTCCCACGACTAATCCTCTTTTATTCGCCCTTTTCATTGTTTCTTCTAAATTGCTTATATATAAGTTGGAAGCTTGTACACTTAATTTACATTCATTTACATCCATGTCTCTATTAGGTAAATACTATATTGTAATTATATTTTTGCAAAACCTTAAATCGTTTTCAAATCGACATCATTCTATTTAATGGAAAGAAAACAACTTGAATCCGTTATTTAAGTTTCCCATACAAAAGAATTTTTTTCACCATGGTACTGCCATGTAAATTGTTTGCTGACCGAAATTATCCTTTGTATTAATTACAAACCTGTGGGTGTATACATTCATAATGCGCCGATCGTGTTGTACATTAATTACATAACGATGCTATCAGCTTTAGTACAATATCAGTAGCTCATTGTGTTCCCTTCAAGTAACGAGTTTGCCATTGTATTTTGACGTAGACATCGGCTTTCAAGTCATTATTCAATTATCATTTATCACGATAGGAAGAGCATTTGCGGTAAACAAAAGCTTTTATTTAACTTACGTTAGTTCTTTATACGTCTGCTACAAAATTTTGAATTTTGAGAATTCGCTTTTCAACGTATACTTAGTTCTAATAAAAACAAATAAATTAAGTTAAATAATAGAAGAAAACAAAATTCAAATTTTATGTAAAAAAAAGTCCTAAAATGCAAAAAGGAAATTCAAACAACTAAAAGTTTACACCTCAAAAATGGTGGGTTAAGTCAAGTTATGGTATCGCAGTTTTTTCTATTTTTACTGCTTTTTTGGCATGAAATATCCGCAATACAACGTTCGGTTAAATCAACACTAATCTAACATAAACCTTTGAGATGTAATACGTAGTATCACTACACAGTATAAAACAAAGTCGCTTCCCGCTGTCTGTCCCTATGTATGCTTAGATCTTTAGAATTACGCGACGGATTTTGATGCAGTTTTTTTTTAATAGATAGAGTGATTCAAGGGGAAGATTTATATGTATAATACATGCATAATATAGTAGAGAAACACTGATAATTTTAGAGGTTTCTAATGTGATGTCGTAAATAAACAAATTTTTTGCGCTTACATTGCAAACGCTGGCTGAACCCTACCCTAGATAGATCAAAATAATGTACTACAATATTATACATCTTAAAAAGGTCTACAAAAAAGTCCAGGATGGAATATGTCTATCTCTTAGGGATAACCCACAATAACCATTTTTTATCCTTTACTTTTTATGAGAAATAATGGCTTATTGACGAAGCGATTTTAAGCAATACAGCATTAATTCTTATCCAATTAAGTACCTTAAATACATTGTGCATTTAATATAGATCAATATGGCCCTTTACAGCATGTAATTTAAATCAATATTTTCGAAGATATTACAGGTTCAAAATGCACGGACATAGCGGTTGCGGCGGTACCGGCCAGGAGGCCGGTTTGTATTGACAAAAAAGCTGTGAATGTTGTATATAAAGACTTTCTGTAGTATATTTAGTACGATCAGGGGGTGTCTTTTCCCCTCCTCGAGAATAATCTAAACAAAAAAAATATATATTTAGTATCAGCATTGCACCCGTGCGAAGCTGGGTCGGGTCGCTAGTAAATAGTAAAGTGATGTAAGTCTAACAAATTCAATTTAAATCTTTTGAGGGCTATTACGCTTAGTGATGAGAAAAACAAAACCAAGATCAAGACTAATAATCCTTATCCTTTTTCCTCTGATATTTACTTAATTTCTGCCGGCATTTTTAGAATTCCAACGCATTCTATAAAGTAGGTGTACTTTCCTGAAGTATCATGCATCTGTATATATATATGCTTTAAGCACTGTTCATGGCGGAAACACTTCAGTATTCCATACCTTACCCATTCGTACATAACGTGATGCAATTGCTAACTACTAATAATTCTAAACAGTCTCAATCAGATTCCCTCAGGGTTGGTTAAACGTGCATCCTAATACATTCGAAGTAGGCAAACTGATCATATAGTCATATTTCTAAATAAATACGCCACCTGTAGAAAATTGATACGTACTTCTTATGGGATTCAATAGAGTTTGAGAAGTTGTTTTTCTAATAAGGATATCGACTTGTCAAACTGCACCCACGATCTCAGATGATGGACACGCAATCAAACAAATAATGTCTGGTCACATATTCTTTCAAAACATTCGATTTAGATTATTTTATTAGATATGTAGATACCTACAATCGTGACCACCAAGTCCAAAAAACCGTACGCGGAGGGAAAAATCTTGTAAAAATTACTACGCTGTCTCATAATCTAAGTGTTTCTGACTCACAATCGAAAAATGACCATGGCACAGTAAAATTTCTATGCTAATATTGAATTTTCCCAATACATGTCTCTTGTATCCGCCATATAGTGACGAACATTGTATTTTTTTTCTCTTCGTGTATCGAGAATTCCGTACGTACAAGCTTATAGTTTGTTTCTTTCAGGAGAATCGAGTCTCCAAGATTTTCTCGTTTTTTCCGAGTATGTTTAAAGTTTTCCCCTAAAATCAGCCGTTACTTACAGCCGTTTCTATTTGTGATGTAACTGACAAAAGAGTCCCTAGTATGAAAATAAATAAAAGTAAAACACAAATACTGGTATACAAGGGAAGGAAATATATATAATATATATAAAAGAGCGAATGTAAAGATAGGAGAATAAATATTAGAAGAAGTGGCTGATTTTAGGTATCTAGGAAGTCAAATAAGCCAGGACGGAAGGAGTAGTAGGGATATAAAGCAGAGGATAGCGCAGGGTCGACTCGCCTTCAATAAAAAGGAGTTACTTCTATGCTCGCGAAGGAAAAGTAGGGAAAGAGCGAATATAAAGATAGGAGACGAATAATTAGAAGAAGTGGCCAATTTTAGGTATCTAGGAAATCAAATAAGTCAGGACGGAAGGAGTAGTAGGGATATAAAGCAGAGGATAGCTCAGGGTCGACTCACCTTCAATTAAAAGGAGTTACTTCTATGCTCGCCAACGATTAATTTAGAAATTCGAAAAGGATTGTTAAAGGTGTATGTTTGGAGCGCTGCGCTGTATGGGTGCAAGACATGGACGGTGGGCGCGGCGGAAAAGAAAAGGTTAGAAACGTTCGAAATTTGGTGTTACTGGCGAATGATGAGGATACCGTGGATAGGGAAGGTTAGAAATGAAGAGGTATTAGAAAGAATAGGAGAACAGATGACTCTATGGAAGTTAATAAAGAATAGAAGAGATAGGTTGGTGGGACACCTTCTCAGGCATGAAGGTCTAGTCAGAGACATATTAGAGGCATAAACAGGATTTAAGAGGAGTAGAGGTAGACATAGATTAGATTACTGTTCACAAATAGTGAAGGATATGGAATATTCTAGTTTTGGGGAAATGCGAAATTTAGCTCAGAATAGGAAAGAGTGGAGGTGCGTGTCCAACCAGTTTTAGGACTGACGACCTTATGATGAAGATGATGTAACTGCAATACGGTTTTCGGATTTTTCCCTTTACATGTGCTGCAAGATGTTGCTTTCTGTCAAATTTCATAATTCTACGTCAACGGGAAGAGCTCCTGTATATACGTTTTGATTCAATAAACATGCGGCATAAGCGGTCATATTTTTTTATTGCCTTCACATAGAAGTTGGATTTTTTCACAGCTTCAAGGAATTGCAGAACTGAGTATTTGATATTAATTTCAACTTGATACCTCTATGCGTCTCTGAGAAAAAGGGTCTTGACAAACAGACAGACGGACAACTAAGTGGGCCTATATGTTTCTTTTTCCCTTTTAATATACGGCACCCTAAAAATAACCATGGTTTTCAGACTGATTGGTGTAACTAGAAGGAAAATAACACAATAACTTTCTGTGTTGCCGAGATGTACTTACCTTTTAGTTAGTTTAGTTATCATTCAAAGACTACCCTTACCCTTAATTTATTGCCCGACAAGTATGGGTTATAATTAATTAAAACATACGATTCGCAAAGTTTATAAATTAGGAGGCAAGTTCTTATCAGAAGTAACAAGAACGTTGCTGTTAATTCAACTTAGTTACTGGTACCCTACCAGAATGTGTCAGGATACTTGACGAAAGCAACCGCCCTTTCATTTTCTTGTGTTTTTGCCGTGTGTTTGAATTACCAACGCCTACTTTACTATTTCGGGTAATAAATAATTGTCAGCGCACACACCAAAACTTTCATACCCTCTTCAGACTGATTAACTCTATAAAGTAGGATTTTGTATTCCATTCCACCAATAAACCGACACTTCAAGACGATTTGTGGGTTCAACAGTATTAAAATCACAAAACCTAATGATATATTCATGTCTGTTTGTTTGTTTGTCAGTAGTCAAAACTACTTATACTTATGTATAACTCATTTTTTTTGCATTTACAAGGTATCCCAGTTTAATCCGCAGAGCAGCTCAAATAGAAGAAAGTGGGGACCTGTGATGCTGTGATATGTAACACCATGCCTTTTTAAATAAAAATCCCTTTTTTTATAATCTGCGTCCCATAAATATGCTTTTTTTCATGAATGGCAATATACTTCAATTTTTTTTGTCTTATCTGTAGGAGATGACGGCCGACCATCGAGATAAGAAATATCGATTCTGATACAGCTGGGGCTATCAAAATTGATAAAGTCGCTAAAAATTATCTTAGAGAATGGACGTATCTTCTTTCTTGCTTCCACTTAGGACTATAGTCATTTGCTCCGTTTTGACCTTGTTAAGTTATATTGGAAATGCTTCACGGGTAGTACAAAGTGAAAATAATGGTAAGCGGTTAGAGATTGTTTAGATACGCAATGGATCAGGGTAGGATTTATAACTGCCTGGTTGCAATTATATCTTTAAACAAGTGTCGTTGCACTTCTAAATTCCTGAAAATGTTGAACTTTCTTTAAAGTTCGATGCTGGCAACATGTTCAAATTCTGATTGTTTGCATCTCTTAATATTCTCATTAAATGGTGTAATGTTACTATTTCTTTTTCTTTATTAATGTCCGCTGCAATCCCTGCTTGACATCTCTTTTCTATGTTTACGATATTCCCTATAACGTTTGTCGTGAGTAAAACTAGGCGTTCTGTCAGCAACCGTTCTAGGCTANTTCATGAATGGCAATATACTTCAATTTTTTTTGTCTTATCTGTAGGAGATGACGGCCGACCATCGAGATAAGAAATATCGATTCTGATACAGCTGGGGCTATCAAAATTGATAAAGTCGCTAAAAATTATCTTAGAGAATGGACGTATCTTCTTTCTTGCTTCCACTTAGGACTATAGTCATTTGCTCCGTTTTGACCTTGTTAAGTTATATTGGAAATGCTTCACGGGTAGTACAAAGTGAAAAATGATAACCGAATAATGGTAAGCGGTTAGAGATTGTTTAGATACGCAATGGATCAGGGTAGGATTTATAACTGCCTGGTTGCAATTATATCTTTAAACAAGTGTCGTTGCACTTCTAAATTCCTGAAAATGTTGAACTTTCTTTAAAGTTCGATGCTGGCAACATGTTCAAATTCTGATTGTTTGCATCTCTTAATATTCTCATTAAATGGTGTAATGTTACTATTTCTTTTTCTTTATTAGTGTCCGCTGCAATCCCTGCTTGACATCTCTTTTCTATGTTTACGATATTCCCTATAACGTTTGTCGTGAGTAAAACTAGGCGTTCTGTCAGCAACCGTTCTAGGCTAGTCAGTAAGTTGAAAGAAGAAAGTAAATGCGACAGTTTTATTGCGGATCATGTCAAAACTGAACGTTCGAACTATACTACTTTAAAATTGTAACCACGTATTCTTGAAGCCTCATTGCCTAGCGTAAAGCATAAAAGAATGTCCATTTAAGTGTTATATATTTATGTTCAGACTGCACGCATATCGTGAAGTTGTATACCTAGCATTATATTTTGTTATTATGCTACGTACGAAAAAAAGTACTGTATCTGTTTTGCTTGACGTTTTTGATAGGTTCCAGTCCGAGATTAATACAATAAGATCTAAGCGACTAGAAGGCATATTCAGGTATTCGTAAATTTTTCTGGATAGTCTCTAGAATCCGGATAGAGGCGCTAGAAAGCTTCGAACGATTTCCGACTAACATACATTAAATTCATGCACCTATATTTACTTCGAGCGATTTTTTTAATTTGTAGGCTTCGCAGTTCCCTAGGTCATTGTGTTCCTTTTACATATCCCATTATCCCTTTTTTATTGTTGTTGTAGTCGTCATTTCAATATATTTCAGTCATCTTAAAAAAGCTTTGGGCGAAACGTTGGATCTAGTTTAATATTGTGTTTATCACCTAAGACCGGTTCAGATTTTCAATTATTGTGCCGAATATCAGGAAAAATATGAAAATTGTTAAATGACAATTTTTAACGAACTGAATTTTTCAAATGAACATTCTCTTTTATTTGACAATCTTTAATTTGTCAAACGGTTTTGGGCTTTTTCAAGTAATTTTATATTGATCACTTCATGTTGCATATATGGTAAAAAAATTGAGTAGAACATAATGAAATTCTTTAATGTTTTTTCAACGGATGCTTTCGTTTGATTCTGAACCCATCTGGGGTTCTCGTCAAATAAAGAACTAGGGAACTAGGTAAAACTGAATAAACGTTTATTTTCCGCAATATTAGTACAACCACGAGTTCGTAGCTTTAGAATTGCAAAGTGAAGCATGACCTAGTTTTGAAACGTTTCTGTAGAAACTTGAAATATGAACGCCAAGAGGCTGAGTCATGACATGCACACTTTTTTTTTAACTTCAGACAACTCGCGAACCTAAATTCTCCACTGTTCCTTTGAACGGGAATTTGAAGCGTTGATAGTAGTTACATGCTTTCAATGTACGACAGTTAGATAAGCATTTCTCTACAATAAGAACCACTTTCTAGTTTAAATTACATGCATAAATTATGTGAAATGACAGTAGAGTTTACAATAATTAAATTAAAACAACTGTCGTTAATTGTAATGATCCTCCCGACTAGAAATTTTCTTGGCTGATAGGCATACTCTAAAGCAAATTAGATCCTAATAGTGTTTCAAAATTTAGGAGAAGGAAACGGTTACCTATTGAGTTTCTCGTAAAGATAGTTAAAGTAGGGTCAGTCTGAACAATTCTGAATTAAATTATCATTGGAAAAATTAGAGGGTATCCGTAGTTAAGGTAAGTTTTTGGAGTGCCTCAGGCAGGCCTTAGAACAACAATATTATTATTATAAGGCCTAAATAAAAAACTCCAAAAATTAACCTCATATCATCTTAGGAGTTCTTATTCGGACCTTATGCTAAACGAAATTTTATTACTACACTAATGTTAAGTAATATTATTACCATAAGGTCCAAAAATTCATTCATCTGGAAGGACTTAGAGGAATATGATGTAGTTACGATTACCTATTACCAATTAATTTTTTTTTAATTTCATATATTCTATTATGTTCTATTCATAAATTTTAGTCACTTTATTTGAAGAAAAACAATAAAAAATCATACATCCTGGATTATTAGAAAATACCACAAATGGCGCGGTAAACGCCATCTGTAGTACGTTGCTACATTTTAGGATTACGTATGCTCCAACAAGGTCCATTTAAATATATGGATATCTACTCCGACAGAACACAGACCAACTTTTATCTGCTGTCCTAACGGTGCGTTTTAGAAAATACCACAAATGGCGCGGTCAACGCCAAACGTTTGTCTGCGACGCGCTGATGAGATCCAAAAAGATCGAAATCGCGATCCGCGTCTGGCAGTTTCGACAGAATACAGACCACTTCGAATTATTTTATCCTGGATTATTATTCACTTCAGTCAAAGGAAAATTTTGACTTAGATTTTCTGTATCAGTATCTGAAAAGTTTCACATTTCAAATCCTCGTGCGAGCTAGTTTTTACCCCCAAGGAAGCAATCTCTTGTGTTTACTACAGTAATGTAACTTAAAATTACTGTATTTTTATTTGATTCGAATATTTTTGTAACCAATTATGTACCTAGTAATGTTGTTAAACAAAATATAAAAACTTTGAATGCAGTGGAAATATTTAAACGCTTATACCAATATTTAACAATAAAAATGCATAATATACGTAAAAGTACATTTATACGCATAAGTGCTACTTGGAAGAGAGGAAAATATTCCTCTGGGAAATTAGTAAAGTTTAAACATTAGACCTACTCCACCCCAGTGTACTGGCCCCAGTACGCCACTATACATATAGGCCTGACGCTCGAAGCTGGCGGAAATTTTAAAATGGTGTGGATGCGCGGTGGCAAAAGGAGGCAGTTTTTATTATAACAGTTGCAGCCCTCTTTCTTCAGTATTCCTATCAGGGACATAGATTAAATATTTAGAAGCAGGGATCAGTTTATAAAATTAAATTAAAAAATTAACTTATTCGGTTGATTTTCTTGTTGTAAATATTTAAAGTTTATATAAAAAAGAAATAGGCACAATAATTTAGTTTAAGGTGATTTATTATGTTTTATTATATTTATATATATTTATTATATTAATCTTATGTTAAATAATGAGCAAGAAATAGACATAGAAACAGAAGAACTAATTGCCGATGTCGGTAACAGTGATATTGAAGACAGATACCTTGTACCTTACTGTACTGTGTAAGATTTTATTCTCTAACAACTTTTTAAAGTTAGAAGATTTATCTACTTATGGTATAAGGTATAATCATTATTGCCCTTTAGGTCTCTCTTGAGTAGAGAAAATAATAATAAAAATTGCAAATTCCACACTCTTCTTACTCCTCGATCTCACGCCTTGCGACATCTAGGACGATGAGGTGAAGGTAGCTATCTAGTTCTAGATTCTAAAAAAATTGAAAGCCTCTTAGGAGTATAAATTCTTCTGTGTCAAAAATGATGATATTAGGATACAACCGAGCTAGATTGCCTAAATGTTTATACCACTGCTTGGTGTAGGATAACGGTTCGATTCCGGATCCATCTGCCTTCGTCCTTGTTTTCTGTGGTTTCATGGATCATTTAGGGAAGAGCTGGGACAGTAATAATATTCCATAGATAATATTTCACCTCTCTTCTGTTTTCATTTCGTCCATCTCATCATTCTCACCTCATCCACCACCTACCCTTTTCCTCAGAGATTGAAGTCCGAAGGGTCTATTTGCCTACCAGCATCAGCAACTGGTGGAAATGGAACAATGATGATAATCTTTGTAAAACATGTATGTATATGGTAAATGTAGGATGTCGTCTATTAGAGTCTTGATGCAATTGATAAGCAATCATTTTTTTAACATCTATTTATAACATCTATCCATCCTGCTAACTTCCTACATTTATTGTTTTTGTGCCATGTTAGAGTGCGTTTACTGTACTTTATTAAGTCATATATAATATTATTCAATAGTCGGTTTTCAAAAAATATTTTGTAACAAAGAGTAAAATAGAATTACAAAATGTTTCAACAATATTTAATAAAAACTCGACATATGTTTCGGCTTGTTAGACATTTGTCTGAGTAGACATTCTAGTTAACAACAATTCTAGGTGATTATTTGCAGTATTACGTCTAAGTTTTATGGTTTTTTTAAATTTTTTTACCATTATTTTACCAGTACAATAGTCGAATGTTTTGTTTATCCAGTCTACGGTATCTTTCCAAACAACTTGTTTTTTTACTTGTCCTGGTTTATGGTTTTGTCCAGCTTTTATTTAATATTGTTGAAACATTTTTGCAATTTCATTTTGTTATTTGCTACTAGTACTACTACATGTTTTATATTGTTTTGTCTTCAACTTCACGTCGTATTTTGCTATTTAATAACGTTATTTGTATCATACATTCTACTCCACTGAAACCTATCTCGTCTCTCGTATTTTGAATTAATTAATATTTTGTATAAACAGAATTCTGATGCATTGTGCCCAGTCCTGTTGGCGGTATTAAAATGTCCTCCTCGTTGAATTCGAGTCACAAAAGAGATTTTTCATTAGCGAAGGCTACCCGAAAATAATAAGTTAAGGCGAGTTTAAAAGATGCTTCTACTTCTAAGTACGAAACTTCAATATAGTGAAAGATTAAAAGTTCTAAGTAACAGTAATTCATCTTGAAAGCTGAAACTTTAATTGAAAAAGTTCAGTTCTGCAACGAAAAACTAAAAATTCAGCACTTACACAATTATATATCTAGTAAGGAATGTGGATCTACGAACTCCTGTTGCTAAAATAATGAGTCTTATTTATTGTGTGAACAACTTGTAAATTTATATCTTCCCCGTTGCAGCAATGTCTCATTAGATTTGTATTACAATTATACTTCATTTACTTTCTCTAGCGATGTGCACCTTCCAATGTCTTCTATGCGCGCTGGCAAAATCGTAGATAGAGAGGAAAAAGCTCATTATACACTCGACTCTTGTTCATTAAACATACTTTTTCATACAGTACCTGCCACAAGTTTTGTTCAATCATGAATAGTAGTGCGAGTCGAAAACAAGCATTAAAGCCTTTACTATGTCTTCAAATATAAATAAACATCTCGTTGATATTTTCAGTAGTAAATGGTACCTACCAATAACAGCACATTTGAGCAATGAAATTGTAGTGGATAAAATGGTCAATTTTTCCGTGCAGTATTGTACGGATTATACGCTCCTCACCGGTTAAGATTTTGGCTGAGGTTGTCTCCTTCCTTTTGTGGCCTAGTGCTGTTCTTTTCTACTTTGCGCCGGTCAAACTTAAGGTCACATCGCTACAGAAAGTAAACGAAGTATAACTTTATTTCCTTTCTTTATTTATGGGGTACAAACGATATTTTTCGTAAAACATTTCCAATACATACAGTTTATCTCCTGTCATTCTCAGTCTCTAATTAAGTGTTGAAATGTGTAATAAATTGTTTTGGAGGGCGATAACGAAAATACAAAATATCTTCAATTGGTTAAAACTACTAGTATGAGACCTACAAACGTATGTTGCTTGTTTATACGACTCTGTAACTTTGATATAAAAAAAAACCGAAAAATAGAGGTAGGAGCGAATGGGTTTAAAAAGCATCATGACGGTTAAAGGCTAGCATACGCAAGTCCGTTGCGCGATGACCAATGACCATCAGTCTTGGTAGCTTACTACGCAGGCAACTGCAAACGGTGTCTTCAGGATGATGCCAACAAAAACAAAGATAGTCAATGCATTGAGAAAGCTCGCTTCGACCATCTATAGAAACTGCCACCAAAGTTGTTTTGCATGGCTTTATTTCGATGCAGAAGTTACTATTGATGAGAAGAGAAATATTGTTAAAGCCTTATTCGAGCATGGAATTGACTCTAATCCAGCAATTAGAACTAGTTCGTTCATGGATTCTAACAGAAATATAATGATATTAGAAAGGAAAAAATTCACTTGGAATAAGTCGTCGAATTTTCAAGTCCACCGAAATACGGAAAGAATTCATTTCGAACAAGTCTTTAAGATTTTTTAAGTCCACCGGAATACGAAAAGAATTCATTTCGAGCAAGTCTCTTCGATTTTTCATGCCCACTGGAATCTCTACTTTATTCCTACAAAAGGATTCAGCAAAATGAAGCGCAGATCCTGTATTTTAATAAAGGATTACTTATAGTCTACAATTACAGCATTGGCTGGAAAGAGGGTGTAGCTGATTACAAGATACACTAAAGGGAACAATCCCACAATAATCGAGGAAGAAAAGCAACGACTATTACTGGCGGTTATCTGAGATAAGAAAAACAACAAGCTTGTAAAGGAAATTCAATGCTGCAGCTATGATTTTCAAGCTATAATTAAAAATTGAAGTAATTAATCAAAACAAGAGAATTCTTCAATCAGTTTCAATGGAAAATGCTTAATTAAATCAATGCAACACGTATTTTCATCAGTACCTACTTGTATGTCTCAATTAACGACATATTGTGCAAATGTAAACTGTATTGGTTAATATACCCCTGCGAGACAGGAAGCTATTGACATTTAAAAAATAAAAAAAAAACAATTTCCCACGCAGTTATTCATTTTCAACATTTTTCATTCTATGAAATTTTCCGAGAAATGAAGTTTAACGTTTAGTTTAAGAGGAACCGAAACCGGAAACTGCACGGCTCCTTCTGGTACTAAAACAAGGTCACAAAGGGTACTAATTTGTGCATTCGAACATTTTATTTACACCGGTCCAAGGTCACATACATTAGTTTTTGTTGAATACCGACTATGAACGCACAATTAATAGCATTGTCATTACGGTTATATTAATGTCGTTAATAATTCCGTTTCGCTTTAATTAATGGAAAATTCAGATATTCAGTGCTAGGAAGCATTGCCGTCTAGAGAGCTGTTCGTCAAATTTTATCATCCTAATACCATCTACTGTCTTGTCAGCGATAGATTTTCCCGTTTGCTAAGCCTACGTAGCTGTCTACAATACTGCCTCTGGTTGAGCAAGTAGTCAGATTGCAATTAATAACCAAAAATTGATGAGGTTGGATATTTTCCGTTATTATCACTTTTTAAGATTAAAATCGTACCTACTCCTTTAATGGGTCCGTTATTATATTACCAGCCTCTAGTTCTCCTAGATAAATGAATGCTTGACAACTTCCATTTTCAGTTTGTATTTAAATGAAAATTATTTTATCTAATAACTGGTGCGTTGTTACTGACAAGTAATTTAGCTTTCTAATAACTGTGTATTGCGTAAATCTTCACTAAAGTACCTAAATTATTTTTAGTCAGAAAACGAAAACAATAGGATACACATTCTATGTAAAATAAGCATCGGTTTTCAACTGAAATAAAATAAACATTTTCCGAAAAGTAATTCATTTCTAATATGTTAGAGAAATATACTATAAGACTGAAAGCGTTCGAAATGTGATGTTACAGACGAATGAAGAGGATACCGTGGATAGAGAAGGTTAGAAATGAAGAGGTATTAGAAGAATAGGAGAGGACTATGAAAGTCAATAAAAAATAGGCGAGATAGGTTGGTAGGACAGCTCAGACATTAAGCGCTAGTTAGGGACATATTAGAAGCAAAAAGTGGAGCTTAGAGGAGGAAGAAGTCTACTTAGATTAGGTTACTACTGTTGTTATAGTTTTGCGAAGATTAGGATTAGATCAGGATAAGAAACAGTGGAGGTGCGTGTCCGACCAGTTTAAGAACTGACGACCTTATGATGATGATTAATATGTTTCTATGATTTTCATATTCAACGAAAGGCAATAACAGCAAAGTCTTTACAACATATTGGATCGTTAAATTGCTAGCGTGTTCTCGCTCATGTATAAAACAATACTCTGTTTGTCGTAATAAAATGGAAAATAAATTAATAACAGATATAATTTTCTTTCGAACCTCAAACCGACATGTAATATTAATTGTATTAATGTTAGGAGTATCTTACCTATATACATTACACCTTGTATATCTTGCTCGTTTTTGACTTAGGATAGGAACATATGGCGGCGTCATTTTCATTAACAAATAATCAAAGGGATCGCGTGATGCGCTAGAAACTGAAGTATTTTCTGACATATTGTGAGCTTGCAAGTGAAATAATCATCAAAATTAATGTGATTCAGTGGTTAAGGAGAAAATGATGGACAAAAATAGATATTTATACATATATTATTTTTAGCGGTCAATTATAGCTGTTTTTTATTTCACTTACAATAGAAATTGAAGTTGGGCCGTTAGAGTCTCTAACTGAGGATGACATCTTGGATGTCGAAATACGTCTGAGGTTTCTCAACGCTTTGCGGAATTTCGGGTATTTAGTTATTGTTCCACAGTATTCCAATTGATATTCTTTTTCTATCTACCCTCTCTCTCTCAATTGGTTGTCCATTTCTAGTTTTTCTAAAGTTTTCCATACCGTGTTTTTTTTTTGAGTTTAGCAAACGTCCCTTTCATGTCGCAAAAAAGAGGAATACATATTTTGCTTTTGTCTTTCTTTATTTCTTCTTCACACGCTGTTTTGATTATATAGATTGCGTCAATAGTGACTTTGTATTCCATCTGCGTTTCTCCTTTTTATCTTCTAATTCTTTCTCAAGATTTTTTGTTTTGTTTATAAAATTCCCTCTACTTCTCTCTGTTGGTTGTCAAAGCTTCATTGAAATATGGTTTAATATAAAAATTTCGAAACTTCAATCTTCTATGTTGTAGGTGTGATCTTTCAAAAGGGGAGTGGGGGGGGGTGGATGTTTTATAACGATCGAATTATACATCATTCTCGTTCAAGGTTTTGTGGAGCATATTCAATCTAATTACACTTTACCGTACTATGTTCATTACGTATCCTACTATATTCTTTTTCGATCGCGTTTTTAGAAATATTCCAAAAGCTTTTTAGCTTACATTTCCTGAACTAATTTGAATATCTTTATTTTGTAATACCCTCTCCATTTAAATAAAATATTTAGCTTTAGTGTCACGCTGCCACCCGAAAAAAAAGAAATCGCAAAAACTTATTCGGATGAATTTTAAAGTACCTACTGACAATCGATCGATCACTTTTCTCTATCAGCTTCTCTTATATCTGTCTCATTTGAGTTTGATATTCTCCGTGTAATAGTAAAGGAACTGCTATCATAACCGAAAATACGATATTTTTTCATTTATATTTTTGAACACCTTCGCTAAGTATATTTTTTTACATTCTCTTGGAGGTTGTTTAAAAAATAACTTCACTATGTAAGGGTACAGGATTCTTACTTCTCTACGTTGCAGCACCAGTTCTATAAGTGCATGTTGCTCTTTATACAAATTAAGGACCACACTTTTATCATTGTAACTTCAGACTACCAAAAAAATTCGAATATTATAATATATTTTTAGAACACTAGTGAAAATATAAAAATGCCCGAGGTCGACCACTTTTAATCATCATATTCCCGCCACCACCTGCCTACCTACATGCAACCACCATAGTGCATGGCAAAAAAATACTTGGCACATCTGTTTTAATTCATATACAGATATTATTTATTCAAATTGAGTGACTATGTCATGAATTATTACCTAATCTCGTTATTTTCCATAGGCAATAACTTCAAATGGTTGCAATACAAGAATTAGGCCTGCCTACACAGTTGATTTGCTTACGATAGGTTTCAACTTTATTATTGACTTATAGCTATGATAGTAAGTTAGTAACATGATATTAGGTTTCGGATAAGATCCCTCCGGAGGAAAGAGACTTTGGTTGCCCATAAATATCCACTTTTTGCCACTTAGTCTGCGGTATCTCATTCTCCAGAGAGTGTTCAATCTTTGACTTTGGATAAAATATAGTTATCTAATTGGCGCATTTTGTTTCAGTGAGCAAATTTATCCGCATTGGAATCGCGGACAAGAATGACAACCCGCCTTACTTCGACAAGGCCCTTTACGAAGCGGAAGTCGACGAAAATGAAGATATACAGCATACCGTACTCACTGTCACCGCCAAAGATCATGATGAATGTGAGTATTTTCGATTCTTTTTACTTTACATCCATAATAGATGGAGATTTTGGTTTTATTCTTGTCTGTCTTAAATTAATTTGATGAACAAAAATAGAAGACATTACGTACGGAATGAAACTATTGCAAACATGCACTGCCATAAGAAGGTTTTGAAACTATAATAAAACTTCCACCAGGTGCATAAATTATTTATTTTTGATCGCGTATAATTGATNTTTTTTAAGTAGATACGACGGTGATCTTATGATTTCTGATTTTTTAAAACCGTTTCAAATTCTCAAAAAGATACCATTCAAAGAATGAATTCGTTTTCTGGAACTTTGTTCTTAGAAATTCCTACTGGTTCATTATAAAAGTTCAAATGCAAATTAGTGGAAAATTAATAAGCAAGCCGGAATTCAAAACGGTTGCTACAAACGAAATTTTATTTTTAATCGATTGACCTTAAAAGCTTCGGATTGCGTTTGAAAGGTCAAACAATCATTCTATCACGTTTGAAGTTTCTTCTAAATAGGTACGTCTCCTTTTTTAATTTCTTGTCTGGCTAATTTATAAAGACATAATTTATTACAAATCTAAATAATATATTAAGAAAAAGGAGCTTCTTTTGTAATAGATTAGTACATACTTAAAATAGTTTAATTTTTGTCAATACACAATGGCAACATAACAAGAGGATGCTTATTTCCGATTTATCTTTTGTCTCTTGAGTAGGAGAAGAGAGGGCACTATGAATGGTGATAAGAAATAGGCGAGGACACCTTCTCATTCATGAAGTGCTAGTTAGATTAGAAAATGACCTGACAGACCTGGTTTGGATTACTCTTGGGTTGCTTTAGTTTTCGCGAAATACGGACAGATTGACTTAAGTTATGATGATGATGATGAAGGATCGAAGACGCGATCAACATCATTAAAGACGGTACAACTGTAGGGATAGGTATACAAGGGCAAAAAATTACTATGCTTAGATTTGCAGATGATATAGGAATATTGGCATCTAACAAGAAGAAGTTAGAGATAGCTTTAAATAAAATGGAAGCGGTATTGACCATTCTATGCTCGCGAGCGGTTAATTTAGAAATTCTAAAAAGGTTGTTAAAGGTGTATGTTTGGAGCACGGCGCTGTACGAGTTCGAAGCGTGGACAGTGGGCGCGGCGGAAAAGAAAAGTTTAGAAGCATTCGAAATTTGGTGTTAAGGCGATTGATGAGGATACCGATAGAGAAGGTTAGAATTGAAGAGATACTAGAAAAAGTAAGAGAACAGAGGACTCTATGGAAATCAATAAGAAATAGGCGAGATAGGTTAGTAGGACACCTTCTCAGGCATGAAGGTCTAGTAGAAACATATTAGTGGCAGAAACGGAAGTTAGGAAGGGTAGAGGTAGAACTAGATTAGATTACTGCTCGCAAATAATGAAGGATATGGGATGTTCTAGTTTTAGGGAAATGCGATGATTAGCTCAGGATAGGAAATTGTAGAGGTGCGTGTCGAACCAGTCTTAGGACTGACGACCTTATGATGATGATGATGATACCGTTTTGGGGACTAGATTCAAATGCACCTTTTTTACATTCAAATAGTGTTCAATATGTCCTCTATTCATAACATTATTTTGATAAAACGGGACGCTATAAAATATTCAGCGAACATTTTCCGGATTCTTTATTACAAAACTTCTAAAGAACGATGATAGCTAATACAAATACTTTTTTAATATGTATAAAGAGCAAACGACCAAGCGTTTCCTTGATGCGTAGCCAAGTTATTTTTGATATATGACGGTAAATGAAAGTGACCCACAGCATCAATAAATTATTCGAAAGTTAGAAAGTTTTTATGCTGCTAGCTTCTTTTTGCAATGCTTCATCAGAGATTCATTGTAACACGTTTATGGCTGGCGACATGATAAAGGCTAATAGATAAAAAGTTATTTACAATGTGACATTTAGATGAATTTTTGTAGGGCTAATTTCAGTGCATTACAGTAAAATAGTTTTTGAATGAATTTTTACCACTACAGATAAACTCAAATTAATCAGGAAAAAATGATGCTGCCGCATGCTGTCACCGGGAATCGAACCCGGATATCTGCCCTACAAAAATTCTTGTTGTTGCTGCTGTCACTACTGGTAGCTCGGGTTCGATTCCCGGCGAAGGCGTGACAGCGGCAACAGTTTTCTTCATTAATTTATCTGCAATAGTGAAAATTAATTTAAAAATTAAAACTTATTTGAACTTCACGATCTGCTTTCCACTTTTGTGTCAGTTTTTGAACTGATACATTTACCGTATCTCGTTATAATTCAATGATAAAAGTAACAGGTACTTTGCGACGATTTCCACGGCAACTAACAAGTCAGGAAACTAAAAAAGAATGGGCGTCTTATCAACGCACCACTGCACCCTTAAATTAAAGCAACTTTTTATTTAATTTATGTCTGTTGTTGCGTGAAGATTCCTTTCAAAAAACTGCGATACAATTATATATTTATAATAAGAATTTGTATAAAACTTACATCTGAAGAAAATAAGTTAGTCAGTTATCAAAATAAGTATCAAATAACTTCGACATCCTTCACGTCTGACTGACTCTTAAAAATAAGTTATACAAAAATGTGATGGAAGCATGAAATAAAATTATATTTACTTTTGACGCACAAAAATATACTCTCACAATAAATTACATAGGACAACAGTAATTCTATTGCCAGGGGGTTGAAGTTTGTGTTCGTAAAAGTGGGGTTGCTTTTTATTTTGCTCATTTGACATTTAGAATAAGATTAATCTTTTAATTATTCATACATTAGAACTTAAAACTTATAAGTAAATGTTTAATTTTTCTTGTCTTAATAAATAAAGTTATTTTTCACTAATTAAAAATGGTGCTTTTAGTTTAAAATTCACTCAGATATAACACAAGTGAAGCGCTAAGCATGTTTTGTCATGCATATTAATGTGTTTTAACCCTACTAGGCTCGTTTAAAGACGTTTGACATCAAGAAAATAGAAAATTAATTTCTTACTGTTTAATTTAATTTTATTCCTAAAAGCCTGAAGTTATTATAAGTTCATCTTTTTAAGTGACTAATGATTTCAAATTACTGAAACCATTGGCGTCCCAAAAATATTTGCCGTATAAATTTTGAAAACTAAATTAATAATACCTATGGCATTCTTTTTTTTCTCGCATTTTACTATTCTCAACAATTTTTGAAGACGTTATTTGTTATATATTAATTTCAGATTTCTATAGGTAATTAATATTGCTGAAAATTTGTGACTTTTTAGAAATTAATGGAAAGAATATTTTTTTCTGTAAGTTATTAATATCAGAGGCATATTAAAGGCGGAAACGGAAGTTAGGAGGGTTAAAGGTAGACTTAGATTATATTACTATTCGCAAATAGTTAAAGATATGGGTTGTTCTAGTTTTAGGGAAATGCGAAAATTAGCTCAGGATAGGAAAGAGTGGTGGTGCGTGTCCAACCAGTCTTAGGACTGACGACCTTATGATGATGATGATTAATGTCATCGTTGACCAAAATACACGGAATCGTCAAGATTTTAAAATATTAGAGAAAGCAAAAATACAAATAGGTAAAATCGACACTCAGCTGCTATTAAATCGATTTAAGATTCAACTGAAAATAAGGACATGTTGAAGCATTCAGAAACCGATATAACGTGAATCCCTAGCAACAGAAAAAATGTTTTGTTCCGCGTTGTTTTAGAAATTATATCAGCTCTTCGTAAAATAGAAACAACGTATTTTTTAAATCAAATTCGCTACGAATTAATAAAAATAATAAATGTACCTATTAGTTACATACTTAATTGAAATTGATTGAAAACCAACTTAGGCATTTCTATCTCACAAAAAAAAAACACCAAGAATGTTTAGTAAGTGTATTTTTGTTATGAATATTAGGTACTTAGGTACTAAAAAATTTCTCAGTAAATAGAGATCGGGAATTCCCAGGTCATTTATTAGTCACCTTAATTTACGGACTAACTTCAAGTCTAAAATATGTCATTTTATTCCGTTTATTTCATTTGTCTACTACCCACATATGTATTAGCTTTAGCATCACAGAAGATTGCCGGTGTTTCGACTTTTTTTCTCCTAATACTACTACCAGATCTCGGAAATTTCCCAGTAAATAGAGAACGGGAATTCCCAGGTCATTTGCTATTGTTAAAATAGTTACTAGAGCGATTCTTTCATATTACCAACGTTTCGAAATTGCTTTCATGAACCAAAGTCACATCAATAAGTAAATAATGAAAACCCTTGCACGACATATTTCGTGTCGGTCACATAACTTGTCGTCGCATGTTCTACTTCGCGAATCGCAAAAGGGTTAATTGATGTTTAACACAAGAAATTGCGAACGAATTCCCGGTGGAGTTGCATGTTGCTCGTTAAATAATGTTGGATGTAATAAATCAACATTGGCCAGCAGTCGGAGTTCAGCCTTAATCAGCCGCTTATTTCGTGATATTCGTTACGCTCCAATTGAACGAAGCCGGTATAAAACTAGTCTTGTCGAATTCGGGACACGCTCGTCTTTTTCTTCCGTCCATTTGAAGCTCTGGCCCTTGGCCAATGCTTACCAGGCGATTTGATTTAATTTATGTCGCTGTTACAAGCTTTGTTTCGGCCGCCTCACAGTAATAGGGATGTTTGTTCCGTATAGGAAGCAAAATTACTTACTACCCTTCTAATTTGATTTGTACTACATTATGCTACCCTCTATGAAAACAGATCAGGTCGTTTTTTCATTGTTTAAGTTTATTTTTTTATTGAGTTGTTTCGGCAATTGATTACGGTCAGAATTGAGATCACTAATTGGTGTTGATTTTGGGTAAATAATTAAACATTGAATCCGTTATCTCATTACTGGTTAGCTGCAGCCATTTTCTATATTATTATAGACCCATAAACATATTAATAAATTAATTTAATTAGTGCTATTTGCAGTATATTCACAAAAAAAACATTTTCTACAGCAGCTTGTAATAGGAGTACAAAAACACTCTGGGGATAATTTTACAACCTTTATTCAAATTTAATAGAGGAATCGGCAATTAAAAGGGGAAAGCCAAGGGATTATCCGTGCTTTCAGTGGTCTGAACAAGCCCAAACCCAAATAATAATAACAATAATACTAAATATTTAAATTTCGTAACAATATCATTTTGACTGTTAGACTATTATCAAATGATACAGAGCTGTACAGATAAACTTTTGATAATTGCCTAAAAGCCGAATTAATATCGTGAAATTTAAATAAAGATTGTGAAATTATTCCTAAAGTGTTTTTGTACTCCGAACACAATAAATTAAATTCAATTCACTTTTAATAAAGGAGACATCTCGCTAAGCATTTAAAATTCACCTCGTCAAACAACAAGAACAAAAGTTTTACTGTAGTCCAACGATAAGCGATTTATTATTTCATCTCAAAAGGACGATTGCAGCAATTTCAAAGAGGGATGCATGCAGTATAAATAAGCGGCTTGTGCATGATGGACTCTCCTCTGCTTTAAATTGAACGCAGAATTTCTAGACTTCATCTACGACAGTAGGTATATGAATTTCTGTCTCTACAATATGAAACTGCGGAACAATTGGGAGAATATGCCACGGCATGCACGAATTCCGTACATAATTTCGGCAAAAGGCGGTTTCAGTTAATTTTTTTGAAATAAAAATTTGTTACGAACGAATAATTTTTCGAAGGAATTTCAAATAATATAGGAATTGCAGCGTATTTGGAATACTGGTTTGTTTTTCGAGGATAAATTGAAAGAGAAACTGGATGGCTCAATAAAAAATACATTAAATAATTGACAAACTATTAAACTATAATAATGAAAACACCATAACAAAAACCAGAAACCTTATCAAAATGCCTATCAAACTAAAAAACTCCAAAATCGAGATTTGACTTAGGGTGC
>NW_020439040.1:2524003-2527492 GCF_000699045.2 Agrilus planipennis | reverse complement strand
CCCCGAGTGACTATTTTCTGTTCCCTAATCTCAAAAAATGGCTTGGCGGTAAGAGATTTGCGGACAATGAAGAAGTAATCGAAGCTGTAAATGGTTATTTTGAGGAGCTTGACGAATCAGTCTATAGAGATGGCATTAATGGACTGGAACACCGCTATGAGAAATGTATCAGCCTTGGAGGAGATTATGTTGAGAAATAAAAAAAAAAAATTTTTAAAAACCTTGTTTTTCTTGGTCAGGCCGGAAACTTATCAATCCACCCTCGTAGATAAAAAGTTATTTACAATGTGACATTTAGATGAATTTTTGTAGGGCTAATTTCAGTGCATTACAGTAAAATAGTTTTTGAATGAATTTTTACCACTACAGATAAACTCAAATTAATCAGGAAAAAATGATGCTGCCGCATGCTGTCACCGGGAATCGAACCCGGATATCTGCCCTACAAAAATTCTTGTTGTTGCTGCTGTCACTACTGGTAGCTCGGGTTCGATTCCCGGCGAAGGCGTGACAGCGGCAACAGTTTTCTTCATTAATTTATCTGCAATAGTGAAAATTAATTTAAAAATTAAAACTTATTTGAACTTCACGATCTGCTTTCCACTTTTGTGTCAGTTTTTGAACTGATACATTTACCGTATCTCGTTATAATTCAATGATAAAAGTAACAGGTACTTTGCGACGATTTCCACGGCAACTAACAAGTCAGGAAACTAAAAAAGAATGGGCGTCTTATCAACGCACCACTGCACCCTTAAATTAAAGCAACTTTTTATTTAATTTATGTCTGTTGTTGCGTGAAGATTCCTTTCAAAAAACTGCGATACAATTATATATTTATAATAAGAATTTGTATAAAACTTACATCTGAAGAAAATAAGTTAGTCAGTTATCAAAATAAGTATCAAATAACTTCGACATCCTTCACGTCTGACTGACTCTTAAAAATAAGTTATACAAAAATGTGATGGAAGCATGAAATAAAATTATATTTACTTTTGACGCACAAAAATATACTCTCACAATAAATTACATAGGACAACAGTAATTCTATTGCCAGGGGGTTGAAGTTTGTGTTCGTAAAAGTGGGGTTGCTTTTTATTTTGCTCATTTGACATTTAGAATAAGATTAATCTTTTAATTATTCATACATTAGAACTTAAAACTTATAAGTAAATGTTTAATTTTTCTTGTCTTAATAAATAAAGTTATTTTTCACTAATTAAAAATGGTGCTTTTAGTTTAAAATTCACTCAGATATAACACAAGTGAAGCGCTAAGCATGTTTTGTCATGCATATTAATGTGTTTTAACCCTACTAGGCTCGTTTAAAGACGTTTGACATCAAGAAAATAGAAAATTAATTTCTTACTGTTTAATTTAATTTTATTCCTAAAAGCCTGAAGTTATTATAAGTTCATCTTTTTAAGTGACTAATGATTTCAAATTACTGAAACCATTGGCGTCCCAAAAATATTTGCCGTATAAATTTTGAAAACTAAATTAATAATACCTATGGCATTCTTTTTTTTCTCGCATTTTACTATTCTCAACAATTTTTGAAGACGTTATTTGTTATATATTAATTTCAGATTTCTATAGGTAATTAATATTGCTGAAAATTTGTGACTTTTTAGAAATTAATGGAAAGAATATTTTTTTCTGTAAGTTATTAATATCAGAGGCATATTAAAGGCGGAAACGGAAGTTAGGAGGGTTAAAGGTAGACTTAGATTATATTACTATTCGCAAATAGTTAAAGATATGGGTTGTTCTAGTTTTAGGGAAATGCGAAAATTAGCTCAGGATAGGAAAGAGTGGTGGTGCGTGTCCAACCAGTCTTAGGACTGACGACCTTATGATGATGATGATTAATGTCATCGTTGACCAAAATACAGGGAATCGTCAAGATTTTAAAATATTAGAGAAAGCAAAAATACAAATAGGTAAAATCGACACTCAGCTGCTATTAAATCGATTTAAGATTCAACTGAAAATAAGGACATGTTGAAGCATTCAGAAACCGATATAACGTGAATCCCTAGCAACAGAAAAAATGTTTTGTTCCGCGTTGTTTTAGAAATTATATCAGCTCTTCGTAAAATAGAAACAACGTATTTTTTAAATCAAATTCGCTACGAATTAATAAAAATAATAAATGTACCTATTAGTTACATACTTAATTGAAATTGATTGAAAACCAACTTAGGCATTTCTATCTCACAAAAAAAAAAACACCAAGAATGTTTAGTAAGTGTATTTTTGTTATGAATATTAGGTACTTAGGTACTAAAAAATTTCTCAGTAAATAGAGATCGGGAATTCCCAAGTCATTTATTAGTCACCTTAATTTACGGACTAACTTCAAGTCTAAAATATGTCATTTTATTCCGTTTATTTCATTTGTCTACTACCCACATATGTATTAGCTTTAGCATCACAGAAGATTGCCGGTGTTTCGACTTTTTTTCTCCTAATACTACTACCAGATCTCGGAAATTTCCCAGTAAATAGAGAACGGGAATTCCCAGGTCATTTGCTATTGTTAAAATAGTTACTAGAGCGATTCTTTCATATTACCAACGTTTCGAAATTGCTTTCATGAACCAAAGTCACATCAATAAGTAAATAATGAAAACCCTTGCACGACATATTTCGTGTCGGTCACATAACTTGTCGTCGCATGTTCTACTTCGCGAATCGCAAAAGGGTTAATTGATGTTTAACACAAGAAATTGCGAACGAATTCCCGGTGGAGTTGCATGTTGCTCGTTAAATAATGTTGGATGTAATAAATCAACATTGGCCAGCAGTCGGAGTTCAGCCTTAATCAGCCGCTTATTTCGTGATATTCGTTACGCTCCAATTGAACGAAGCCGGTATAAAACTAGTCTTGTCGAATTCGGGACACGCTCGTCTTTTTCTTCCGTCCATTTGAAGCTCTGGCCCTTGGCCAATGCTTACCAGGCGATTTGATTTAATTTATGTCGCTGTTACAAGCTTTGTTTCGGCCGCCTCACAGTAATAGGGATGTTTGTTCCGTATAGGAAGCAAAATTACTTACTACCCTTCTAATTTGATTTGTACTACATTATGCTACCCTCTATGAAAACAGATCAGGTCGTTTTTTCATTGTTTAAGTTTATTTTTTTATTGAGTTGTTTCGGCAATTGATTACGGTCAGAATTGAGATCACTAATTGGTGTTGATTTTGGGTAAATAATTAAACATTGAATCCGTTATCTCATTACTGGTTAGCTGCAGCCATTTTCTATATTATTATAGACCCATAAACATATTAATAAATTAATTTAATTAGTGCTATTTGCAGTATATTCACAAAAAAAACATTTTCTACAGCAGCTTGTAATAGGAGTACAAAAACACTCTGGGGATAATTTTACAACCTTTATTCAAATTTAATAGAGGAATCGGCAATTAAAAGGGGAAAGCCAAGGGATTATCCGTGCTTTCAGTGGTCTGAACAAG
>NW_020439040.1:2515886-2523277 GCF_000699045.2 Agrilus planipennis | reverse complement strand
AAAAACCAGAAACCTTATCAAAATGCCTATCAAACTAAAAAACTCCAAAATCGAGATTTGACTTAGGGTGCAGGTAATTTGGAATATACCCAGTATTCCAAAATATATTCACATTTTTTCTGGCATTTGCTAACACTTTGCCTTAGAAACTAATAGATTTCTTATCTTTGTAACGGTTTTACAGTCTTTAGATCTTTAGGTAGTCAATCTCTTTTAAACAAAATAAACTAAAATAACATCTAATTAATTCTAAATTATGCTTTCTTTCGGTATTCCAAATTGACAACATACCATCCTAAGATAAAATTCCATGTCACATTTTTAATTCTAGATATATTCACAAAATCATAGTAACATCATAAACTAACAAGATCACTTAACACTTTAAATAATTACGATGAAGATTTAAAGTATTACAATAAATGATTATCACTGATTGCATTCTTACCGATTTCTTTTTCAAAGCAGACGTCTCGTTCCCTTCTGGCTGGTAGTCTGAATGCCAAAGTGGCATCCTATTTTTAATACTGGATGACTTCGTGTGTCGTATGACTTTATGTTTACGGTAAAAAAATACAGATAACGTTTATAATTATTTGGATATCGAAGTATTCCAAGTTACCTGTAGTATCCCAAATATGCTGCAGTTCCTCTAATTATCAGAAAAACTATGTTTTCACGGAAAACTTACTTTACGACGTTACTGATGTGTTTATTTAATTAAACAGTTCGAAATCGCGATCCAATTTTCAGTGAAAACTTTTTGTTTCCTATTTAGTTCAGATAGGCATTTAGTGTATTTACACATATAACAAGTAGGGTGAATATAAAATAAGTTTTTGTATATGTGCCGCATACAGAGAGTGCTCTCGTGCGTAATAATTCAATTACTTCATAGCAGTGATTTTAAAAGCACTCAACAGCCAGCAGAACAAAGGTTAAATGACTTGGTTTAATTAATACCTGCCTATTGAGTTGATGAATTGAGGACGTAATTAAATGCACAGTTATTCGAAATGACTAAGTGTTGTTAAATTTGACAGACCATTCATTTATACTTTAAAATTATAGTAATCAGTGAATAGACAAACTCAACAAAACGTTATACATTTGAAATGTTATGCATGTAAATAAATGCCGCAGTTTACCGGTTGAGAATAAAAAAATAACAAATTAAAAACGAAAAACAATTCGATATTTTCGAATTATTCAGAAAATTAATATTCGATTCGACATTGGAAGAGATATTAACGCGTTACCATCTCAACACTCCTTTTATGTTCAATCTTAACTGTAATAGTCCGGGAACCGGTGACATTGAAAATACCTACCGTCATCACGGAATTGTAAAATTTTTAAAAAAATATTATTTGACAATTATACGAACAAAATGACCTTGCTACGCGTTAATTTACTTAGCCGAAAGTATATTAAAAAAAATATTTATAATAAAAAAGAAAAAATGATTATTTTAAAGAAAGAAAATTCGTTAATTTAAAAGATTTAGCCGAAAGGGCGTGGCATGCTTACTTAAAGAATGTAAAAGATGGTAAAGTTTCACCATTATCGCGTACACATTTTTTTAATTATTCGTGTTTTAATGTGATGAACAAAAATATGATGGTATGCATGTCTAAAAACTACCGGATGTATCTGGCATACATTTTCTATTTCATTGGCTTCCTTTACGTCAACTATAAAAATCGTCAACTTCAATAATTTTATTTTGGAGCAAATATTTTTACGAAATTATTATTATACAATTGTTTAAAATATTAATTATTTGTAAAATTTAAATAAACTGAAAGAATCATTTTACTACGTTCTTCTTTTTATTATATTTATCCTCACGCATGTTTACTCTTAAATAAAATTATTGAACTTGGTGATTTTTATAATTGATGTAAAGAAAGCCGATGAAATGAATTGGTATGTCAGATACTACCGATAGTTTTTAAACATGCATACCAAGACATGTAAAATTAAAAAAACAAGTGTAAGCGACAATGAAATTTTACCCTCATTCACACCCTTTAAGTAGGTGTGTTACGCCCCTTCGATCAAAAAAAAAAATTGGTAAGCCAATGAAAATTGAATTGAATTTTGGAAATCGATAAGGAGCTATCTAATTTACTGTTGAATACTTTACATAAATGAAACAAATCCTGAGTATATATATTTGTATACCGCTTTTGGAAATCAATCACTATCAAGATCTACGCATTTTAACGCCTTTATCATGTCTGTGATAATGATTGTGCAAAAGTTCAAAGAAACGATCGATAAATAATGCATGGCGTGTCCTATAGCCCACAGTAATGTGCAGACTTCAAATCTTCATTTGTTCAGAGTACAATGACGGTGAATAAATAATAAGTGTGTATTATGTACAAGTACGTGCAGTACATCCACGTAGATGTAGATGCATTCTCGCCCTTTACATTTTACGTTACGCCTCGAAATATTGTGATTTCCATCTCACAGTGAAAGAGCTTAACAATCCGTACGAACTAAGTTGAAACAGATGATTTAGAGGAAAACGAAAACAGAAGGGAAGCGAAAGATTATCCGCGGAATGTTTTACTGTACGGTTGTCTAAATTATTGAAGGATGAAACATCACAAAAAAACGTGGACCAATGCAGGCGGACCTGGTCTCATTCCAAATGCTTCTGCTTCTAATGTCNGAGTCTCTCGTTCAGAGACTGGATACGAAATGAGGATCTCTCTATGAGCGACTCGAGTCTCTCGTTCAGAGATTCGAGTCTCTCGTTCAGAGACTGGATACGAAATGAGGATCTCTCTATGAGCGACTCGAGTCTCTCGTTCAGAGACGCTAAGCAGTCAGTCTCAGCGACACCAGAGAGACTCGATGAGAGACGGAGACTCGACTCTCGCTTTCAGAGACTCTCAGAGACTAGCCATTTTTATCTCGGGATATACGAGACTTGTCTCAATGAAATCGGATCAACTAACGAAAATATATTTGTTAAAAAAAAAAAGATAGATACGGTTTTATAATAACGTGGAAACCATTTAGTTATTTAACTTTTTTACATATTGAACCAAATTTTCGCTTATAGAAAGAACAAAAGTTCTTGGTTAGTAATCTATCGAAACCATCAAACTGAGATAAGTTTACGGAGTAATTGCAAACCGAGATGAACGCCATCTGTAGAAATTTGTTACTGATTGTGAGTTTGTCAATGTTCGACAAGGTCTTTTTACAATTAGTAAGGATATCAACTTGTCAAATTAAATCACGCATGGTCTACGTGGTGGGCTCGTATACTTAACAGAACAAAAGTTGATGTACAGAAAGAATAAAACCTTGCATAGCGGCATCAGCAAATTGCACATTTGTTTCGAAGACAAGTAAATTGTTACTTTTTGTATTTCATCAGAAACAAATTTACGACGAGATATTCTTAAGTGTTTATTAAATTATTGTAAATTATCTCTGAAATGTCTTTCTCTTCCTACTTACTACGATTAAGACGTAAAATACTGCTTTTAGTTTAAAACAGTTCTATCTTGATCATATTTCAACCGTACTGGTTTGCCTAAATACATAAATAAATGTAAAAATATATAAAAATATACAATGTGACCAAAAAAACTAACAAATTTTCTATGTATGTATTTTGACATAAATCCACTGAGACTCTTGAGACAGTCAAAGCAATAGACTTGGGAAACTAGAGGTGCGAAGTCTGTCAAAGGTGAATGCTTTTCTCTTTATAGCAGGTGCCTAGATTCTATTGGTTACAACTGGACGCGTTTTTACTAATGCGTGTACTGTTCAAGCAAATGAATACATACCAACTGTTAGATAAATATAGTGAATTGTACCATTCTGTACATGATTTCTTACTTCGTAAAGAAGATCTTGCTAGATTTAGACTCATTTTCATTAATTTTTAAATGACATAATCACTAATTTTTTATCAATAATCAGTTTTATTTGCATTGTAAAGTATTACACTGGAGTAGTTTGTGATGGTAAAACAACTGCAGTTTCTCATGTAAAGGAAATTTCGCCCAACGAGTGAACTGTACTTCCAAATACAAAGTATTGTAGCAATAAAGGGCCAACAAATTTAATTTCTCAGCTAAAGGAGTCCTTAAAACAAATGGTGTTCTAATATACCTTACCTACAAAGATAATTAATTATACATTTAATGACTTTAGGTGGATTTCAAATAGTAGTATGCTGCAGAAGCAATAGACCCACCCATTAGGTATACGTGAGGAAACATAAGAGAAACTATAAACGTAAAGTTACCAATGATGTGATGTAGGTAAGTACAGTATTAACTACTGTTGTTTGCTAAGGACATTACACCATTAAAGAGTAATAAAAGGAGTACATCGTTCTGCCGATGGCTTCAAGGACCACTTTGCACGGGCTCTCTAGTAATTAATTTATGGATTTTGAGATGGGATTTTAACTACATTTTAATACTGCTGACAATCAAAATCCAGCATTTGAGAAAAATGTACTATTTTTCAAATGTTTAAGATGCTGAGTAAATAAAAAAATGGGTCAAGAGATTTGAAGCAGAATAAAACAACCAAGAACATTATTTAAAAAATACATAAATTATTAACAAATACAGCTGTAAAAGTCGCAATTAGTGTTCGTTTATTAAGTGACACACCATATATACCTATAACAGAAGTCTGTTCTGAGATAGAAGCATGGGCCTTCACAGAAACCAAAAACTATGTGCAAAATAATTAATGTTTTCGGGAAGCAAACTTATTGTAGAATACTGAAAGTATCATGAATGTATGAATATCTAATGAATCAATTTTACATCGTACGTATACAGAAAGAAAGCTTCTCAAAATATGGAAAATACCACAAATGGCGTGGTGAGCGCCATCTGTAGTACGATGCTACATTTGAGGATTACGTATGCTCCAACAAGGTCCATTTATAAATATGGATATCTACTTGCTGAAACTAATCCCGGCGTAGCTCACCTCAAAGTGATAGGCACGTTACCATAATCGAACAAAATAATTCGAAGTGGTCTGTATTCTGTCGAAACTGCCAGACGCGGATCGCGATTTCGATCTTTTTGGATCTCATCAGCGCGTCGCAGGCAGCTCCGACAGAACACAGACCAGCCTTTACCTGCTGTCTTAACAGCGCGTTTTAGAAAATACCACAAATGGCGTGGTGAACGCCATCTGTAGTGCGATGCTACATTTGAGGATAACGTATGCTCCAACAAGGTCCATTTAAAAATATGGATATCTACTTGCTGAACTGCTGTGACTCGCTGATGAGATCCAAAAAGATCGAAATCGCGATCCGCGTCTGACAGTTTCGACAGAATACAGACCACTTCGAATTATTTTGTTCTGAAAATATGATTAATATAAGGAAGCTGAAATATTCACAGAATTACTGCGGAAGTCTCAACACTGCATTAGATCTTCTGACGCTTTAAGTGTATTTAAATGTCAATATTCGGTCGCCGTAGGGTCATAGTTAACATGTGATAGTAGCTGTGACTAATCGCCTGTTGAAGGAATGATTGGGTTAAATTAGGTTACGCTTGAGGAGGAACTCTAATTTACATGTGTAAAATGCCATCCATGGCACCTTGGAATTATATTAGGTCATAACTTCCATAGAGGGAAACGATTCCTTGATTGGCAAATGTAAAATTCGAAATGTTTCCTTCATTGGCTTTTTTGTGAAATGCTATATAGCAAAGGTTTAGGTTAAATTATAGTGGGAAAGGATTCCCTAATTGGCCCATTTATATAAAGTGATACCCACCAAGACTTTAGACTAGGTTATGGTATGGAAGATCGTCATGATTAAAATGCCAATGTTGTGCATCATCGACAACGGTATATGTCTGTCCAAATTTGGACGTAGTTTTTTAATATTATCTACCCTATACGCTATGGAAGTCGATACGAAATAGGCAAGATAGGACTGCGTTTCAGGCATGAAGGGCTAGTTAGAGACATATTAAAAGCAGAGACAGGAATCGAAAGGAGTAGAGGTAGACTTAGACTAGATTACTGTTCACAAATAGTTAAGGATGTGGGATGTTCTAGTTTTAGGAAAATGCAAAGGTTAGCTTAGGATAGGACAGAGTGAAGGTACGTGTCCTTGTCATAGGACATCTTCAGGAGTATCTCTCACAGTTCTTAAGTTAATTTTCTGTGTTTGGAGTGGAATATTAAAAAGATATTTCTAAGGGTGGAGAGTTTTGGAAGGCAGATACAATTTCTCTTGGCACAACAGTGCATTTGTTTTGAAGTGTAGATATTTGATCATTTATTTATGTTTCTTATTTTTATTTTTATTTTTAACTTCAAGCACTTCTGGGAACTCTAAAATTGGGCCTTGTTTTCTAATTTCTTAATAGAAATAGATAAAATGATAAAATAGTTTCACTATTAAACCCAGATGTTAGTTTCCCATCACAATAGTCCACTGTCAAAAATAATTTTTGAAGTATTGTAAGTATATAAATTTAGACAATTATTTTAGTAGAATTTGTGCTTTCAAAGATGTCCTGAGAGAGCAAAAACGTATAGAGTAATATAAAAGAATTCGAAATGTTTAACAACGAAGTAACGAAAGTTATTAAACATATTTTATGGCCATAGTCTTTTTAATTTATGTTATAATTTCTTGTGCCAGTACTAGTAAAAAATGTTTTATAGCCGATAAAAATTAAGAAAAAACACCAGATTTCAAATATTGTATAATCTAATTTGGACATGCTGATATTTTGTAACCGAAAAATATTAATTCAACAAACAATTTAACATATTAAGCGGGTTAAATAAAAGTGTTAATATTATGGGAAGCATAAGATACCTACTAATAATTTTCCCCGCCCTGTTGAATCACAACTTCGAATTTAAATATTTTTTCATATTTCCTTTTGCATCTTGTCATCTATAGGTACATATAAACACAATTTGTTCCTAACGATAAGTGTTAACAGTATTTTTTCTACAGAAAGAAGCCATTCTATGGCGAAACAATTGTTGTATACAATTAAAATGTTGTAGAATTTTTGCCTTAAAATACCAATGAAGGTTTAATAAAAAAAAAAGTGACATGCACCACAGTCGATTTTATTCTAAAAGTCTGTTTTACCACTTCAATGCAGTATACTTGTTAAAGAGCGTTTATACAGTAACCGTGTAGTTCTACAGTAATGATAAAAATTTCCAACGCAAAATGGCACAGGTATAGTAACTATAATAACTCGGTAGGTATATGAATTCAAACTAGATCCCATCAATGGTTAGAATGAGGTGTAACTGTTGGGCAATGCGCCAATGCGCAAACTACTTTTTAAAAACTACATAAATTTTCAAGTCCGTAGATGTTCCATAATGGAGAT
>NW_020439040.1:2509259-2515163 GCF_000699045.2 Agrilus planipennis | reverse complement strand
TGAAAGATTATCTGTGGAATATTACTGCCTCAGCATTTGCCTAAGTGATCCAAGGAAACCACAGAAAAACTTGGACCAAGGCAGACGGACCCGGAATCGAACCGGCGTCCTCCCGAATGCTAAGCAATGGTCTAGACCTCTAGGCCATGTCGCTCGGTCTCCTCCTAATCTTTGTCGCCTAGGACTTAAGTAGTCTGCACAAAAATAGGAAACGCCCCTAAAGGTTGTTGCTATGCACCCTACAGGTACCCAAAGAAAGTCCAACGTGAGGTAGTTGATGAATTGGGCATTGCCCACGTTTGATTCCCACCTGAAGATGCCTCAAAGCTGTTTATAAGCCCAATTTGATATTAAATACCTACAACAGCAATCATAACATACAGATATATACGAAAAATAAATACAAACTAAAACCACGATTGAAAATATACAAATAAGGAAACATATCGACACNGCCCAAACCCAAATAATAATAACAATAATACTAAATATTTAAATTTCGTAACAATATCATTTTGACTGTTAGACTATTATCAAATGATACAGAGCTGTACAGATAAACTTTTGATAATTGCCTAAAAGCCGAATTAATATCGTGAAATTTAAATAAAGATTGTGAAATTATTCCTAAAGTGTTTTTGTACTCCGAACACAATAAATTAAATTCAATTCACTTTTAATAAAGGAGACATCTCGCTAAGCATTTAAAATTCACCTCGTCAAACAACAAGAACAAAAGTTTTACTGTAGTCCAACGATAAGCGATTTATTATTTCATCTCAAAAGGACGATTGCAGCAATTTCAAAGAGGGATGCATGCAGTATAAATAAGCGGCTTGTGCATGATGGACTCTCCTCTGCTTTAAATTGAACGCAGAATTTCTAGACTTCATCTACGACAGTAGGTATATGAATTTCTGTCTCTACAATATGAAACTGCGGAACAATTGGGAGAATATGCCACGGCATGCACGAATTCCGTACATAATTTCGGCAAAAGGCGGTTTCAGTTAATTTTTTTGAAATAAAAATTTGTTACGAACGAATAATTTTTCGAAGGAATTTCAAATAATATAGGAATTGCAGCGTATTTGGAATACTGGTTTGTTTTTCGAGGATAAATTGAAAGAGAAACTGGATGGCTCAATAAAAAATACATTAAATGATTGACAAACTATTAAACTATAATAATAAAAATAACATAACAAAAACCAGAAACCTTATCAAAATGCCTATCAAACTAAAAAACTCCAAAATCGAGATTTGACTTAGGGTGCAGGTAATTTGGAATATACCCAGTATTCCAAAATATATTCACATTTTTTCTGGCATTTGCTAACACTTTGCCTTAGAAACTAATAGATTTCTTATCTTTGTAACGGTTTTACAGTCTTTAGATCTTTAGGTAGTCAATCTCTTTTAAACAAAATAAACTAAAATAACATCTAATTAATTCTAAATTATGCTTTCTTTCGGTATTCCAAATTGACAACATACCATCCTAAGATAAAATTCCATGTCACATTTTTAATTCTAGATATATTCACAAAATCATAGTAACATCATAAACTAACAAGATCACTTAACACTTTAAATAATTACGATGAAGATTTAAAATATTACAATAAATGATTATCACTGATTGCATTCTTACCGATTTTTTTTTCAAAGCAGACGTCTCGCTCCCTTCTGGCTAGTAGCCTGAATGCCAAAGTGGTATCCTATTTTTAATACTCGATGCCTTCGTGTGTCGTATGACTTTATGGTTTACGGTAAAAAAATACAGATAACGTTTATAATTATTTGGATATCGAAGTATTCCAAGTTACCTGTAGTATCCCAAATATGCTGCAGTTCCTCTAATTATCAGAAAAACTATGTTTTCACGGAAAACTTACTTTACGACGTTACTGATGTGTTTATTTAATTAAACAGTTCGAAATCGCGATCCAGTTTTCAGTGAAAACTTTTTGTTTCCTATTTAGTTCAGATAGGCATTTAGTGTATTTACACATATAACAAGTAGGGTGAATATAAAATAAGTTTTTGTATATGTGCCGCATACAGAGAGTGCTCTCGTGCGTAATAATTCAATTACTTCATAGCAGTGATTTTAAAAGCACTCAACAGCCAGCAGAACAAAGGTTAAATGACTTGGTTTAATTAATACCTGCCTATTGAGTTGATGAATTGAGGACGTAATTAAATGCACAGTTATTCGAAATGACTAAGTGTTGTTGTTAAATTTGACAGACCATTCATTTATACTTTAAAATTATAGTAATCAGTGAATAGACAAACTCAACAAAACGTTATACATTTGAAATGTTATGCATGTAAATAAATGCCGCAGTTTACCGGTTGAGAATAAAAAAATAACAAATTAAAAACGAAAAACAATTCGATATTTTCGAATTATTCAGAAAATTAATATTCGATTCGACATTGGAAGAGATATTAACGCGTTACCATCTCAACACTCCTTTTATGTTCAATCTTAACTGTAATAGTCCGGGAACCGGTGACATTGAAAGTACTGTCATCGCGGAATACTGTAAAACAAAATTATTAAACTTGGTGATTTTTATAATTGATGTAAAGGAAGCCGATGAAATAGAATTGATATGCTAGATACTTTTTCAGTTTTCAGACATGCATACCAAGATATTTTTGTTAACCACATTAAAACACGTAAAATTAATAAAAAGGTGTACGCGATAATGGTGAAATTTTGAAATGATGGTATAACTCATATAAAACGATGATGTAACTCATGTAAAATGATGGTATAACTTACGTAAGATAATGATACAAGTCATGTAAAATCATGGTATGATATGTAAAATATAAATGGTATAATATATGGTATAATATAAATCTCTTGAAAATTTTGTTACCACAATCGCCACTTTACATGATCCTGACTATAGATGAGTTTTTTCCTACTGTAGGTAATTTCTAATCTTAAAGGGCATGCAAACGAAGTCTGGAATTTCTGAATACGTATTAATTTTAAAATAAAGAATGTAGTTAATTTCTCGCATATAAACAGGCAGAGGGCCTTAATTGATATAATTACGACGTCACTTAAAAGTTTAGGTAAATTTATAATCCTTACATATAAATAACTGTTTACCCCGCTGGGACTTCAGGAGCACAGCATCCGCTGGCATTCAATGCTTCGATCTAAAGCTGCATTTTGTCACAATCGTGTATTTACTCTCTTTGTTCGAAACTGATTGCGTCCTCGTACAGCAGCGCTGTAGATTGTTTTTGTTTTAATGCTCCAAGTCAGACTAGTACATATTGCCAAAATAAAAAATTGGAAAGAAAATACAAACAGGCCATTCATCATACTTGACGAAATTTAATGAAACTGGCTATCTAACTCATATTCACATCCCTAGACAAAAATTTTCAGTCTCTCTCCGGTCTCTCAGAGTCTTTCAGCGTCTCTGAGAGCATCTCTCACAGTGTCTCAGTTATTGTCTAGGTGTTTTTATGGATCTCTCACAGTCTCTGTATAAGAAAATAGAACGATAAAATTGTTAGTTCAGAGATTCGAGTCTCTCGTTCAGAGACTGGATACGAAATGAGGATCTCTCTATGAGCGACTCGAGTCTCTCGTTCAGAGACGCTAAGCAGTCAGTCTCAGCGACACCAGAGAGACTCGATGAGAGACGGAGACTCGAGTCTCGCTTTCAGAGACTCTCAGAGACTAGCCATTTTTATCTCGGGATATACGAGACTTGTCTCAATGAAATCGGATCAACTAACGAAAATATATTTGTTAAAAAAAAAAAGATAGATACGGTTTTATAATAACGTGGAAACCATTTAGTTATTTAACTTTTTTACATATTGAACCAAATTTTCGCTTATAGAAAGAACAAAAGTTCTTGGTTAGTAATCTATCGAAACCATCAAACTGAGATAAGTTTACGGAGTAATTGCAAACCGAGATGAACGCCATCTGTAGAAATTTGTTACTGATTGTGAGTTTGTCAATGTTCGACAAGGTCTTTTTACAATTAGTAAGGATATCAACTTGTCAAATTAAATCACGCATGGTCTACGTGGTGGGCTCGTATACTTAACAGAACAAAAGTTGATGTACAGAAAGAATAAAACCTTGCATAGCGGCATCAGCAAATTGCACATTTGTTTCGAAGACAAGTAAATTGTTACTTTTTGTATTTCATCAGAAACAAATTTACGACGAGATATTCTTAAGTGTTTATTAAATTATTGTAAATTATCTCTGAAATGTCTTTCTCTTCCTACTTACTACGATTAAGACGTAAAATACTGCTTTTAGTTTAAAACAGTTCTATCTTGATCATATTTCAACCGTACTGGTTTGCCTAAATACATAAATAAATGTAAAAATATATAAAAATATACAATGTGACCAAAAAAACTAACAAATTTTCTATGTATGTATTTTGACATAAATCCACTGAGACTCTTGAGACAGTCAAAGCAATAGACTTGGGAAACTAGAGGTGCGAAGTCTGTCAAAGGTGAATGCTTTTCTCTTTATAGCAGGTGCCTAGATTCTATTGGTTACAACTGGACGCGTTTTTACTAATGCGTGTACTGTTCAAGCAAATGAATACATACCAACTGTTAGATAAATATAGTGAATTGTACCATTCTGTACATGATTTCTTACTTCGTAAAGAAGATCTTGCTAGATTTAGACTCATTTTCATTAATTTTTAAATGACATAATCACTAATTTTTTATCAATAATCAGTTTTATTTGCATTGTAAAGTATTACACTGGAGTAGTTTGTGATGGTAAAACAACTGCAGTTTCTCATGTAAAGGAAATTTCGCCCAACGAGTGAACTGTACTTCCAAATACAAAGTATTGTAGCAATAAAGGGCCAACAAATTTAATTTCTCAGCTAAAGGAGTCCTTAAAACAAATGGTGTTCTAATATACCTTACCTACAAAGATAATTAATTATACATTTAATGACTTTAGGTGGATTTCAAATAGTAGTATGCTGCAGAAGCAATAGACCCACCCATTAGGTATACGTGAGGAAACATAAGAGAAACTATAAACGTAAAGTTACCAATGATGTGATGTAGGTAAGTACAGTATTAACTACTGTTGTTTGCTAAGGACATTACACCATTAAAGAGTAATAAAAGGAGTACATCGTTCTGCCGATGGCTTCAAGGACCACTTTGCACGGGCTCTCTAGTAATTAATTTATGGATTTTGAGATGGGATTTTAACTACATTTTAATACTGCTGACAATCAAAATCCAGCATTTGAGAAAAATGTACTATTTTTCAAATGTTTAAGATGCTGAGTAAATAAAAATGGGTCAAGAGATTTGAAGCAGAATAAAACAACCAAGAACATTATTTAAAAAATACATAAATTATTAACAAATACAGCTGTAAAAGTCGCAATTAGTGTTCGTTTATTAAGTGACACACCATATATACCTATAACAGAAGTCTGTTCTGAGATAGAAGCATGGGCCTTCACAGAAACCAAAAACTATGTGCAAAATAATTAATGTTTTCGGGAAGCAAACTTATTGTAGAATACTGAAAGTATCATGAATGTATGAATATCTAATGAATCAATTTTACATCGTACGTATACAGAAAGAAAGCTTCTCAAAATATGGAAAATACCACAAATGGCGTGGTGAGCGCCATCTGTAGTACGATGCTACATTTGAGGATTACGTATGCTCCAACAAGGTCCATTTATAAATATGGATATCTACTTGCTGAAACTAATCCCGGCGTAGCTCACCTCAACGTGATAGGGACGTTACCATAATCGAACAAAATAATTCGAAGTGGTCTGTATTCTGTCGAAACTGCCAGACGCGGATCGCGATTTCGATCTTTTTGGATCTCATCAGCGC
>NW_020439040.1:2490814-2508485 GCF_000699045.2 Agrilus planipennis | reverse complement strand
GGAATATTAAAAAGATATTTCTAAGGGTGGAGAGTTTTGGAAGGCAGATACAATTTCTCTTGGCACAACAGTGCATTTGTTTTGAAGTGTAGATATTTGATCATTTATTTATGTTTCTTATTTTTATTTTTATTTTTAACTTCAAGCACTTCTGGGAACTCTAAAATTGGGCCTTGTTTTCTAATTTCTTAATAGAAATAGATAAAATGATAAAATAGTTTCACTATTAAACCCAGATGTTAGTTTCCCATCACAATAGTCCACTGTCAAAAATAATTTTTGAAGTATTGTAAGTATATAAATTTAGACAATTATTTTAGTAGAATTTGTGCTTTCAAAGATGTCCTGAGAGAGCAAAAACGTATAGAGTAATATAAAAGAATTCGAAATGTTTAACAACGAAGTAACGAAAGTTATTAAACATATTTTATGGCCATAGTCTTTTTAATTTATGTTATAATTTCTTGTGCCAGTACTAGTAAAAAATGTTTTATAGCCGATAAAAATTAAGAAAAAACACCAGATTTCAAATATTGTATAATCTAATTTGGACATGCTGATATTTTGTAACCGAAAAATATTAATTCAACAAACAATTTAACATATTAAGCGGGTTAAATAAAAGTGTTAATATTATGGGAAGCATAAGATACCTACTAATAATTTTCCCCGCCCTGTTGAATCACAACTTCGAATTTAAATATTTTTTCATATTTCCTTTTGCATCTTGTCATCTATAGGTACATATAAACACAATTTGTTCCTAACGATAAGTGTTAACAGTATTTTTTCTACAGAAAGAAGCCATTCTATGGCGAAACAATTGTTGTATACAATTAAAATGTTGTAGAATTTTTGCCTTAAATAAAAGTGTTAATATTATGGGAAGCATAAGATACCTACTAATAATTTTCCCCGCCCTGTTGAATCACAACTTCGAATTTAAATATTTTTTCATATTTCCTTTTGCATCTTGTCATCTATAGGTACATATAAACACAATTTGTTCCTAACGATAAGTGTTAACAGTATTTTTTCTACAGAAAGAAGCCATTCTATGGCGAAACAATTGTTGTATACAATTAAAATGTTGTAGAATTTTTGCCTTAAAATACCAATGAAGGTTTAATAAAAAAAAAAGTGACATGCACCACAGTCGATTTTATTCTAAAAGTCTGTTTTACCACTTCAATGCAGTATACTTGTTAAAGAGCGTTTATACAGTAACCGTGTAGTTCTACAGTAATGATAAAAATTTCCAACGCAAAATGGCACAGGTATAGTAACTATAATAACTCGGTAGGTATATGAATTCAAACTAGATCCCATCAATGGTTAGAATGAGGTGTAACTGTTGGGCAATGCGCCAATGCGCAAACTACTTTTTAAAAACTACATAAATTTTCAAGTCCGTTGATGTTCCATAATGGAGATTAAAAATTATATCGTGCTTTTAGGTACTCGGATTTTCAGCGCCTAATGCATACGTTCTCTGTGAATTTTCTATGCAAACCCAGCATGGTCGTTAACAGAATAATAATATGCTGCAAGCATATTTGTGCTACCTCCATTAATTATTTGTCCTATCGTTGAACAGTTGACGCAGATTAATTAAAAATTCCTTTTTTGTCGACTTCTGGTCCCACACAAAAATACTGGTATGCAAGAGAAGAAAAAGTAGGGAAAGAGTGTGTTTGATTTGATTTTGTTGTTGATAATGTACGTGGCAGTAGCCCACCGAAGGCTCTTTTGGTTACACACTTCGATATTAAAAGACTATTTTTCTATATACAATTTATTTACACTATTTACACTAATTATATTTGATTGGGTTTGTACTATACATAGATATACATAAAATAACTTGGACTAAATTGAATTGAAAAAATACTTGACATTTACTTGCATTGAATGAATTTTGGGCGTTGAACAAAATTCGAATCGAATTGGAAGGAATTAGAATAATTGGTGTAGTTGAATTGGAATAATTTCCTGAACTTATACTTTACTTTAACTTTTGGGTGTTTCATTCCCACCAGCCACTAATGCCTGTAGGCGGGCAGTTCCTCCGGACTACGTCGGAAGGCTCTCTTCAGCCTCCTTTCAGGAATCGTGGGAATGGGTGGGCGGTGGTGTGGATGACAAAGATGAAACAGACGAAATGAAAACAGAAGAGAATGAAAGATTATCTGTGGAATATTACTGCCTGAGCATTTGCCCAAGCGATTCAAGGAAACCACAGAAAAACTTAGATCAAGGCAGGCGGACCCGGAATTTAACCGGCGTCCTCCCGAATGCTAAGCAATGGTCTGAACCACTAAACCATGCCGCTCTGTTCTCCTAATCTAAAAAAAACTTTTGGGTGTTTCATTCCCACCAGCCACTAATGCCTGTAGGCGGGCAGTTCCTCCGGACTACGTCGGAAGGCTCTCTTCAGCCTCCTTTCAGGAATCGTGGGAATGGGTGGGTGGTGGTTCGGGTGAGAAAGATGAGACGGACGAAATGAAGACAGAAGAGAATGAAAGATTATCTGTGGAATATTACTGCCTGAGCATTTGCCTAAGCGATTCAACGAAACCACAGAAAAACTTAGATCAAGGCAGACGGACCCGGAATCGAACCGGCGTCCTCCCGAATGCTAAGCAATGGTCTAGACCTCTAGGTCCTCCTAATCTTTGTTGCCTAGGACTTAAGTAGTCTGCACAAAAATAGGAAACGCCTCTAAAGTAAAACAGACCCCTTAGTCAACGCTTTGGTTGTTGCTATGCACCCTACAGGTACCCAAAGAAAGCCCAACGTGAGGTAGTTGATGTATTGGGCATTGCCTACGTTTGATTCCCACCTGAAGATGCCTCAAAGCTGTTTATAAGCACAATTTGATATTAAATATTTACAACAGCAATCATAACATACAGATATACACGAAAAATAAATACAAACTAAAACCACGATAAAAATATACAATTAACAAAACACATCGACACCGAACAGAGTGAATATAAAGATAGGAAATGAAGAAGTGGCTGATCCTCGGTATCTAGGAAATTAGATAACTCAGAATGGAAGGGGCTGTAGGGGTATAAAACAGAGGATGGTACAGAATCCAGTCGCCATTAGCAAAAAGGAAGTTTGTACTCTTGTGAATAGTTAATTTATAAACCTGAAAAAGATTTTTAAAGGTGTATTTCTAGAACACGGCACTGTACGAGTGTGAAGCGTAGAAGGTGGGTGCGGCGAAAAAGAAAAGGTTAGAAGTGTTCGAAATGTGGTGATCAAGTGTTCGAAATGTGGTGATCGAAAAGGTTAGAAATGAGAAGGTATTAAATAGGAAAATGCGAAGAATAGCTCAGGATAGGAAAGAGAGGAGGTACATGTCCAACCAGTTTTAGGACTGACGACCTTATAATGATGAAAAATCAATCTTAACTTATTAACCTTCTCCATGGATAAAGAAAATCTGTGGCTTAGAGCTAAGAAAGGGACAATATCAAAAAATTCACATTTGAAAAAATTGCAATTGAATTTTTTGTCAAAAATGCTTTTAATTATAACTTAATTGTAGTCCTAGTTTTACTTACCATCTAATAATATGCATGATTGAACAGAATATGAAAAAGTACAAGACATGAAATTTGATGTTACAGTTAACTCGAAACAGCAATATATTTAAATTGACCCTTTCAGGTCCAAGATAAAAAACGTATCTCCGTGAATTAAAGTCATTTCAATTTTTTCCAAATATAAGATTTTTTCCCTTGGTGTACGGACTGAATTTCTATTAACTTTCCTGCTATTTTTGTCGTCCAATAACCTTCCTGAAGTAAACATTTTGCCAGATTTTTACCTTATTTCTAAGAGATTTATTAAAGAAATTTGACTTTTACGGATACACATGCGTTCGGTATACTTTTTATGTTATCTAATCTTATCTGCATCGAAAACGTTCTTCTAAAACTATGTAACGACCTACAAACGTATAAAACGGAGTCTGCTAATTCTACTCACGAATTGGCTTGAAGTTCTTTGATCTTGCTTTGAATCCTGAGATCTCCAGTTCTCTTATGTAAAACAACCTCTGTTTCAAATTTTATCTAGAAGCCGTGTTACTTGCTTCTGTAATCTTTTATTTCTGACGACTTTTTTGTTGCCGCACATCAATCAGAAAGCTCAAATAACGTCTTTAACAACCCTATTTGCATTATCGATTCCATTTTGACGTCTTTTGCTTCACTCTTTATGCTCTAAGACTGCACTTTACATGCCAATATAAAAAAAATAGTCTTATGTATCATTACTGCTGTGTACTTTGCACAATTTGTTCCGGAATAGAAGATTGCAAACATTAACTATTCAATAAACATGTGATAAGAGAAGAAAATAATGATGCCGAAAGTTCTGTATTCACTATTCAATATTTCAAAAAGTTATTGAGACACTTTATGACCTCGATCTACAAGGATAGTTCGAAATAAATCTTCTTCGTCATAAAATACAATAACAAAGTTTCTTTTTCACAAGAGTAACAATGATAAGAAGCCTGTGATTTCTCGTTACAAGAAAACTTTCGTATACGGTGCTTTGATTACTTTCAGATAAAATAACAGTAAAAATTTTATCGAATATTTTATAGAAATATACATGAATATGAGTCATTGCGTTGGATAATCTACAGTATCAAATTTATTACTGTTGCTGTTTCTTTACAAGAAACGTTTTAAGTTCAGTTAGTTTCAGAATTTTGTAGAATCTCATTGTCAATTATATTTATTGTAGTTACACATTTTCCTTCATTTATTTTTTCTAATATGTTTTAAACTGTTTAATTAAGTCCAATAAAATTTTACAATACCCTGGTCATTGAAAACATAAATCCATCGCTTTTACGGCATTCCACGCATTCTTTGCCGTTTTTCTACATATTCTTTTCGGTCATTTTTTTACGGCCAACAGTGAACAATTGACTTAACTACCCATGCGTCAAAATTCTTAACTAGAATTGTACAGAAAAGGATGAAAAAAATGGCGGAAGAACTATTAGGGGAAGATCAATTTGGGTTTAGAAGAGATAGAGAAGCACGGGAAGCCCTTTTAGCTTTACGGGTAACAATAGAGAAAGGAAAGAGCGCGTATATAGGATTTGTAGATTTAGCAAAAGCTTTTGATAATATTATATGAGACAATATGTTCAATATATTTAAAAATGTAGGGATGAGTGACAGAGATAGAAGAGTAGTACTTAGTTTGTATAAAGAGCAACAGGCAGTTATAGAGCTGGGCCAGCGACGCAGAAAAGTAAATATTAGGAAGGGAGTCAGACAAGGATGCACACTGTTACCTTTTAATAATAATTAATCATTAGACAGTACAACTATAAGGATAGATATAGAGGGGCAAAAGATTAGTATGCTTAGATTTGCAGATAATATAGCAGTATTAGCATCTAGCAAGGAGGAGTTAGAGATAGCTTTAAATAAAATTTAAGAGGTAGAGGTGCTGACGAAACAGTATTGTATGAAAATAAATAAAAGTTTAGAAGAATACTTTTCTTTAAAAATATTCGTATGCAAGGAAAGGAAAAGTAGGCAAAGAGCGAATGTAAAGATAGGAAGAAGTGGCTGCTTTCAGATACCTTAAGGAGTCAAATAAGTCAAGGCGGAAGGAGTAGTAAGGATATAAAGCAGATGATAGCGCAGGGTCGAGTCGCCTTCAATAAAAAGAAGTCATTTCTATGCTCGCGAACGATTAATTTAGAAATTCGAAAAAGATTGTTGAAGGAGTATGTTTCGAGCACGGCGCTGTGCGGGTGTGAAACATGGGCAGTGAGCGCGGCGGAAAAGAAAAGGTTAGAAGCCTTCGAAATGTGGTGTTTTAGGCGAATGATGAGTATAACGTGGACAGAGGAGGTTAGAAGTGAAAAGGTATTAGAAAGAATAAGAGAACAGAGGACTCTATGGAAATTAATAAAAAATAGGAGAGATAGGTTGGTAGGACACCTTCTCAGGCATGAAGGTTTAGTCAGAGGCATATTAGAGCCAGAAACAGGAGTTAGGAGGAGTAGAGGTAGACCTAGATTAGATTACTGTTCGCAAATAGTTAACGATATGGGCTGTTCTAGTTTTAGGGAAATGCGAAGTTTGGCTCAGGATAGGAAGGAGTGAAGGTGCGTGTCCAACCAGTCTTATGACTGACGACCTTATGATAATGATGAACAGTGATGTACAAGCAAACAAATTTGACTAAATTATCATATTCGTAAACAAATAATATTCGTGTAAAGAAATAACAACAGCAAAAATAATTTTTCCCGTTGCAAGACCTTTCATTTCAATTAATAAATACTTATTGAAGTTAGTCTGGAATCAGTTTACTCCAAAATTAATTAATCTCATTAAGATGGAAATGAGAAATTAATAAAAAATGAATAATTAAAACTTTTAGCTTTATTTTACTGACAAGCGCTTTGAGTAAAAATGCATCTATTTAACAATTGACGTTCAACCAATTTTGTGACACGCGAGAATTCGTTTTTCTTTGATGAGTAAAATGTTGTCGTTTGAACTTTTAAAACATCATTAATTGTTAACAAAGTTCATATAAATCATGGTAGAATGTTAGAGATACCGTTCTACAAAAGCACGTATTGACTGAATTGTTTGTTTAATGTAAACTATCAAAGTATGACGCAGTATTAATTAAGCCTGCCATTCAAATTATGTGACAAATTGTAAAGAAAATATTTTTCAGTGCTTGTATTAGATTTTTTTTTAATTTGAACGATTTATACTTAATTTCTATTAAAAATATTTAAAGTTTATTAAAAAGATAAAAGATATCATTAAGTTAATTTGAGTTCAATTATATCGTACTATTAAAAATGCGAATGTGAGTTTGTCTGTTTGCTACCATTTCACGTCTTAACTACTCAATCGAGCATGATGAAATTTTGTACATACGTTACCAGGATTACAGAAAAGGACATTTTATTCAGAAAAACTTTATTGTTCCCGAGAGACAGAAAAATTAGTTTTATATGGTCGTCCATGATCTTTGACACGTATTTAAGGCAGTGGTCTCTCTCACCTAGAATTCGCTACCGGCGACGTATAATTTCGTCGCGGCAAATGTGTATCCATCGTCGGTTGCCGCAGGTGAAACCTATAATGAAATTTTGTACACACATTCTAAGGTGTACAGAAAAGGCAGTAGACTACCTTTTCATCATCATAATCATCATCATCATATGGACGTTAAGCCTAAGACTGGTTGAACACGCACCCCCACTACTTCCTATCCTGAGCTAATCTTCCCATTTCCCTAAAACTAGAACACCCCACATCCTTAACTATTTCCGAACAGTAATCTAATCTAGGTCTACCTCTATCCCTCCTAACTCCTGTTTCTGCCTCTAATATGTCCCTGACTAGACCTTCATGCCTGAGAAGGTGCCCTACCAACCTATTTGTTTAATACTGTTTCCGATGGATACAAAAATTAGTTTTATATGTCGTTGGTGATCATCAACACGTATTTAGGACATCACCGCACATCTAAAATAATTATGTCTTTGTAGTGTTATGTATTTTTCTTCTTTCTTGCATAAGGATTTCTCTGTTAAATTTTCTATAACGCTCACGACTTCAAAATAATTACCACCCTTGTTCTACGGATTCCTTCATTATTTATAATTTTAAATAGGAAGCTCGCGATGTGTTTGTGATTTTAAAATCATTGTATCGACAAAGAGTCACGCCGATTATTCGTTCAAGCGACAATTTGTACACATTTCGTTTTTCGATCGACATTATTTTTCTCTGCCGATGTTATTTTCTCCAGAAAAATATAAAATGCTCCTACCGGAAGCAAAAAGCCGTTATTAAAATCTTCTGTATGAGTTGCACTCTAACGTCGGCTTTTCCATTCACTGGGATTTGTCGATGACGGACCCTTCATAATCTCCATTTCGTTTCGAAAATCCTCACGGATGGGCACTGATATATTGTCGTAATAATACCAGATCCGAACGTAAAAAATTTCGACCTTTTTGCCTGTTATTCAAACATATTGCGTGCGTGACACGGGTGCGACCATCGGCGTGCGGGTTCGATCAAAAGAAACAGTCCAAGTCCATCAGACAAGGTCGTCGATAAAAAGAAAGGGAAATGTTATCTCTTTAGCGTCTATTATATATATATATATATATATACGAAGAACTNAGCGTCTATTATATATATATACATACATACATATCACAAACATGATTAAAGAGCATTAAATTTATGTAAGCTGAGCTGCGCTTATTCACACATCGCCACAATCCAAGCACGGATACCATTCTCAGTTCGGTCCATAAAACTCCCTACTTGATTAGCTATTGATTTCTGGTCAGTCGTAAATCTCGGTGTTAGATGCTGTCACGTGTTGAACGGACGACGCAAACCTCGGAGTGGAATAAATGTTAGAAAGTGGATATTCCAACCACCACTGGCCACGAGTACATATCAAATTTCCGCTTTAACTGCATGCTCACTGGCTTCATTCGCGGTAGTAACTTCGGATCGTACGGATAAAGATGTAAGTTGATCTATATCAGACACCATCTCGTATACGTACATGCATACATCAGACATAATTTCATGCAAACAGTTGAACTCGATTTTAGAATGTATATTCGAGTTTACCTAAGTTCGACAATAAAATGGGTAAGAACTGGTCAAATACGAATCCGACTCACCTAGCAATAATTATACATCGTGATGCAAGACGTACTAAAATGTTACTACTTATAAATCAAATTTTTGTTAAGGAACTTGTTAAATTTCACAGGCAGATATTCGAGAACTTACTATTGTAAGGGGAATATCAGCACACGCGTTAAATTAATAAGGAAGGTAGAACAATGGAATACTTGTAGCGAAGTCGACTTATTAGATATATACTTACAAACAATTATTTACAAAGAGTATCTCCACACGAATGATTAATTACTTAGTTACTTTATGTACAAGTGCAAGTCTTAGTTCAAGTGCTTCTTCTTCCTTGGTCACTTCTTATATCTAAACTTAAAATTAGTAACAAATACCAAAGGTGTGGCGAATGTCATCATTGGTGATTAACCCTTTAAAACAACTCTGTGGAGACGTACAAGGCGGGGCTTTCAAAACTCTAAATATTACAAGAGAGGGATGTTTATAACGTGTAAAAAATCGGCTACATCAAAAAATCAACAAACGGTACTTTTAACTGTGAAACTCAAAAATAAACACCCCAAAATAACAATGAATCTGTATTGAGTTGTCCAGGCTACATTGTAGTAATCTATATAAAAAAGTGCTGACACAGGTCTGCTCTCACGTTGGAGCCTTGATAACAAATCTGAACTGGAAACTGCTTTTGCATAGTTAGCATTTAAGTTTTCCTATTGTTCTTTTCGATTGTAAATCTTTCAAATTGTTACCAGCGCGCCTACCATCTAGACATAAGAACCTACATCCCATTTTACTTAGTAGTATTTGTCGCTTGTATTGAGTATTGATGAACTAGTAAAATAAAAACCTTGAACTCATGAAAAAGCTTGGTAACCTTCTCAGTCCCCACAACGTTTTTTGAAAAATAAAGAAATTTTTTAAAAACTACATTCGGAGGACTTAAAACAAAACTTATATTTATGTTGATAAAATTTCATCTCAATTCGCTATCCGTAATTCAAGGAAGAATGTTTGACGTTCTTTTGTTTATGTTTGCAAGGGTCGCAGCTATATTAGCACATTCTAAAATTTAATTGGTTACTCGGAAATTTTGGTTAGATCGTGTCGCCGACCTCGGTACCTGAGCGTCCCACAAAACTTGTATAAACTTATCAAAAGCCGCCCTCTCTACTACCGATGACAATTTTGTAACCCCACTATGTCATACAGATGATAAATACTTTGTACATAAAATTTTAATGATTAAGAATTCGTCGTAATAATATCCCTTTATATATAGTAAAATAAATTGTTAACTTAAACTGCCGTCCGTTGTTATTCGTTTTTTAATAAGTGCACAGCTATTTAATTACGGTTGTGCAGCAGTGTACCATCGCTTATAATAATTTATTAAAGTACGCTGCCTATACGCATTCAAATTACACAGGCTATAGTAACAAAACCAAAAACAACTGGTCCTTCTTCATCAAACGGAATTCCTCAACTTTTATAGAAACGTCAAATGTTGCCGTTTCAAAAATTTTCTGTTATTATTGCAAACAGCCTCATAAAATAGAAAATTGTAATAAATTTTTAACATTGAGTACATCAGAAAGGATTCAAAAATTTAACAAACCGGATGTTTGTAAAAATTGTTTACGTAATAATCATTTCAATTTGCACGAAGACGCGAAAGTAAACCCTATCGCATTATCGGAACCAAGCGGTTCTATTACGTATGATGCTGACGCAATCGCCTCCGCGCCGACNCGATTAACTGAGATGAATATTGGGAAAGAAAAGGATAACGAATGCGCACACTTAAGATCGATCTCAATGTCTGACGGAGATCTTTTTTGTTTAATTAAAACTAACCTACGTCCATCTTGAATAGTAAAAGAATTTTTCCAATCGGTCCATTAGTTTTCCAGTAGACGGCAATTTTGGTATTATTTGACAAAGTGATTGCAGGATATTATACACTGGTCATAAGTTACTTTTTGCACAGTATACCATACTTCATTTACTTTCTGTAGCGATGTGCCCTTTCAATGTCTTGGTTGCGCGCTGGCAAAATCGTAGGTAGGGATATAAAAGCTCATTAGACTCTCGACTCTTGTTCGTTTAACATACTTTTTGATACACTACCTGCCAAAAGTTTTGTTCAATCATGAATAGTAGTGCGACTCGAAAACAAGCGTTAAAGCCTTTAATATGTCTTCAAATATAAATAAACATCTCGTTGATATTTTCAGTAGTAAATGGTACCAATAACAGCACATTTGAGCAATGCAATTGTAGTGGATAAAATGGTCAATTTTTCCGTGCAGTACTGTACGGATTATACGCTCCTCACCGGTTAAGAGTTTGGCCGAGAGTTGTCTCCATCCTTTTCTGGCCTAGTGCTGTTCTTTTCTACTTTGCGCCGGTCAAACTGAAGGTCACATCGCTACAGAAAGTAAACAAACGAACTAGTTTTAATGAATAGAACAATTATTTCAGTTGTTTACATCATTCTATGAAAATGGGAAGCCGCAATAGGAATAGATTGCCTATTTTCTTGTATGGGGATTTCCTTAAAGTAGAACGCACCTGTCAACTATAATGTTTCAACAATGAGCAGATGTTAAGATACATTACTGAATGGCAAATCATCAGTTATTACAATTAGCAGTTGCTTGTAAACGTGCATGTTGCTGTAACCATTAAACAGTGAATGAGCTGAGTAATGATAGGACTTGTAACTGCCAATTAAGACCAAACAAACACCGATTGGGATTATGTCAGTTGTTTTAGATTGCCCAGGTCTCATGTTTGTACAGATTAGCAGATTAATGGCAATTTTATCTGCATACATCAGAGAGTAATTTCGAAGGTTCGAATTAATAAATGCAAATTCCCAAAATTGAATAAAATGGCATTTCTATTGAGATGTAATAAAGTCTCAAGCGTTCAAATGTACGTCGGTGATAGGTTTAGAACCTGTTATTAGCTTTAAATTTTTGAATTAAACTATCCTTTTTGATGTTATTAGTAGAATTAGGGCTCAAGGTGAGCATTTTATCCATCAAAAACTTGCATGTTCTCATAAACAACTCAATCGACATTCTCACCGAAGCAGGAGAATCAATCGTAGAACACGGCCAACAATTTTAATATTGAGTACGATTTAGATAACTTCACTATTTACATAATGAGGTTTTTTTCTTAAAAAAAATATCTTTGGACTGGTTATTAAGAAAACGCAGTTTATATCCTAAAAAATATCAAAAACACGAAGTCGACCAAACAAAACTACAAGTTACATTAGCATAATCTGGGCTAGATAGGATCGGTTAGATTATGATGTGCGAATGTTCCCTCTTTCCTGCTATCTTTCATAGGTGAGAGGCTCCAAATACAGAATTTGTTGTAATTGTTCGATGTATTAGTGGCTGCAGGGGTTATGTATCTATAAACTGTTTATGTACTTATAAAAAAATGTTTAAAACGTTTTTTCTCCTATTTTTTCATGATAGAGCAAGTTTTTGCTATTTTTAAGCATAAACAGTAAAATTTTCGAAGAAGCCGTAATAAGGAAGTTTCCAAATAATTATCAACAAGTCATAATGTAAATATCATTCGTCGTTAGGAACGTTTAATTAAGAGAACTATTAGGAAAAGACTATTGTGTCCACGATTTCTTTAATCATCAAATTACTTGGACAAGAAATTTGAAGATATGGACCATTGGTTGTTCGTTAAGCAAAGAATAAAAGCGCAATTTCCTGAAACCTAGGAATTATTGTTTCCGTGTACCTGTTTACCTTTCTAAACGGTTATATTTCTCCCACGGGACGGTTTCCTTCTATTTATTTCTCACTTTTCCGTACAATTTTCTTGTGCCTCGCAGGGATCCAGGTATCATATTCATTAAGAAGAACGAGCTCGTCCAACATGGATCCAGGGAATCATAATTCATTTGTAGTAAGACTTATTGCTATTTGTATGCACGCGTTGTGGTTTAATTGGTCTGAAAGTTGTGACTCGTATTTTTTTCTTTTTTTTAATACTCGCAGACGGCTTTCACACAATGCAAGCAAGCAATTAATTATGTCGAGTCTGCTTACCAACTATACGACATCTTTCTTTCTTATTACAGTCGGAGAGTTGTGAACACGAGATTTCAACGTCATCCGCAATATGGATAGGTTTTACGGTAACATATTTGGATTATAGGCGAACGGGAACAATTACATTTCTCTTCTCAGTCTCTCAGAGTCTTTCAGAGTCTTTCAGCGTCTCTCACAGTCTTTCACAGTCTCTCAGTTATTACGTAGGTGTTTTTATGGATCTCTCACAGTCTCTGTATGAGAGACTCGAACGATAAAATTGTTAATTCAGAGGTTCGAGTCTCTCACAGAGAGACTAAATGAATAAAACTGAAAAATTGAGATACTCGAGTCTCTCGTAGAAAGACTGGGATCTCTGAAATATGTTGAACTTAGAGAATTTTAGCCGTGTCTATCGAGACACCACTTATTGAGAGATTCGAGTCTCTCGTTCTGAAATTCGAGTCTCTCGTTCTGAAATTCGAGTCTCTCGTTCAGAGATTCGCGTCTCTCGTTCAGAGACTGGATACGAAATGAGGATCTCTCTATGAGCGACTCGAGTCTCTCGTTCAGAGACGTCAAACAGTTTTTTTGACAGTCTCTCGACAGTCCCTCAGCGACACCAGAGAGGCTCGATGAGAGAAGGAGACTCGAGTCTCGCTTTCAGAGACTCTGAGAGACAACATTTTTATCTCGGGCCCTAACAGTTCACTAGGAACTGAGAGTAAAAATGCCCTACTATCATCGACATAAAGCTCAAAAATTTACAGAAATGTAGACCTCAGTATTAGTGTAGGAGAATTAGTTATCGTAGAAACTAGATCTGAAACAAACTGCAACCTAAACAAAACAGATAGGTATTCACACTACATAATGAGAATTAAGTAATGACAATATTTGATGTGCTTTTGCAATAATTTTTGTGTACTTTATCCCTGTTCGCCATTTTTTGGTCTTAATTCACGTATGTGTCCTTCGGGAATTCAATTAAGTGTACCGAGGTCTACAATTCTGTAAATTTATGAGCACTACCTCGACAATGTAATTAATAAAATAGGGACTCTCTGTATCTACCCCCTATCCCCAGTATGCTGTCAATCTGCTTAGAAACTCCCCCCCTTTCGATTATGCGAGTATCTTATAGTAAATTTGTCTAGTGCCTTCCTCCTTAGATTATTATTATTAAAGCTGTTGCTTTGCTCCATTTTTCCGCTGGATCCCTCCATTGTCTTCGTGGCACGAGATATAACATATCACTTTCGGGAAGTTTTCGAACCAATTTCATTCATCTAAGTAGTTCTTCGAACGTGTTATGTCATAAATACCCTTTTTTATTATCCACTAATACATTATAGCCAATATAAAAGTTAGTGCCTTATTACGGTAACCCCTGGAATCATATTTCTGAACTTGTCATCAACTTGCCTTTTTCCCTAAGACTTAGACACCAGAGAGATTCAACGTTTTCATGAAACAGAAAAATAAGAGTACAGTTGAAGGTAAAAGTCTGCATAATTTTCAGTGCTTCGGTGACTGTTTTTTAATGACGGTATTTCTATTTTTCCAAGTATTAGATCATCATAAGGTAAAGAAAACATAGAAAATGTTCGTCGTGATACTGTCCATAAACCATATGGGCAAAATTACAGGAATGTTCTGTGTAAAATCATTGTGCAATACTTCCGTGTCGAGACATCGGAACTCTCTAGTACCTACTATATTAGAAAATAAAGAGGTAAATATTGTTTAAGAACGGAATAAGTATTATATCAGTAACTACCAGACGTGGATCTTATTAGATCTCATCAGCACGACATTGATGGTCTCGATAAATCACGGACCATATTATGCAGGGTGGAGTAGGGGAGTCTGACGAATTCTAAAATTAAATAATATCTACCCGTACTTTTTAATAATTTACTAAACACTACATATCATTACAAAGGTAGGTTCATGCCATTCTATATCTTACGTAATACTTTCGTAAGATACTATTATCTTCTAAATAATTTCGTGAGGAATCGCTGCAATTTTATTTCTAATGTGTTGTTTTAATTCTGGAATATTGACAGGATAAAGTGTATACATTTTAAAGGTAACAGGCAGGATAATTAATATCGCCAAATAGAGAATTTGGGATAATTGGTCCGTTCTTCTCTGAAGATGAAGCAGCTAATGCCGTGGCAGTTAATCAGACCGCTACGTGGAAATTCTCTGAAAACGTACAATTGACCGTAACCTTGAGGGAGCTCATCTTAGTTGATGTATTACTTGAAAAATAAAATAGCATTAACGTTCCCATTATAGTGACATAGGTTACCGTAGATAGAAGGTTAAAATAAAGAGGTAGTAGAAAGATTAGGATTACAGGGGACGTTATGGAAGTCCCTTCTCAGGCACGAAGAGCTAGTTGGAGACATATTAGAAGCAGAAACAGGAGTTTGGAGTTAAGAGAACTATCAGTAGATCTAGATTAGATTACTGTTCACAAATAATTAAGAATGTGAGATGTTCGAGTTTTAGGGAAATGCGAAGATTTGCTCAGGATAGAATAGAGCAGAGGTGCTTGTCCAATCAGTCTTCGGACTGACGACCCTACGATAATAACGTATGATTATAGGTAGGGTCAATCTTTGGGACTACCAAACCAATTCTAAATATTGTTTGACTAATAGTCGACTATCTCTAAGTAATTTAGGCTATATATATTTTTTTTCATAAAAGTAAATTTTCAGTTAGAAATCTCAATGTGTAATTGTACATTAAGGATGTTTGGGAGGTATGCCAAATTGCTACGAGACAAATAAAAATTTGGAAGAACGTTCCTCATTCAATTCTAAAACTCCTGTAAAAATTACAAATCGTTTCACTAAACCGTTAATAAGGTATTGAAATTTTAAAAAATTGTAATTTTAGCGTCATTTTATGGAGATTCGTTGACCGAACGGATTAAATTTATTTTTATTAACAGAAAAAACGCTATCAGAAATTTCAAACTTTTATAATAAGTAACTTGAACTCTGGAGAATCACTTTAGCGTAAGGTTATTCAAATTCACTAAATGGTTATCGAGGAAAAAATGAAAAATTAGCTGAAAATCTCGTTTTTACTTGATAATATAATGATAATATTTATAATTGTCTGAAATAAATGCAATTTTAAAGTTTTAATTATTATTTAAACATATTAAAAAGTTTTACGCTCATTATTAATAGAGATTGAAACTAAATATTTTTTTGTTTCGAAGTTGAAATCAAGGCATATTCACTGCCAAAAGTCAGTTAAAAATTTTCCATATTATTCGTTATTTCTTATTTTATTCAAAGTTTTTGGTCAAATTCCAAATTTTCTCTCAAACCGTATACTTTTTTTTAGTATAGATAGTATTTATTTACCTCATGATATACTGGGAAACCTAATTAATCACGAATTTCTAATTTTATGTACTCTTGTCTGCGATTGCACCTCCCAAACATCCTTAAGTCGGAAGAAATAGCCATGCTTGTCTGGTTTATCTGCGTGTGGTAAACTAATGGATTACATATACCCACTTCCTAAGTGAAAATCATCATCCTATTACGCCTAGCGAAGCGGGTAAGAGTGGCTAGTAAGCACATATTGTGATGCATAATACGTAAATCCATTTTTTCCTGATAGGCCTGATAACAAAAAAGAAATATGTTTTAAAAGCTAAAGAATTTGATACGTTTTTTCCAAAAGTGTTAATTGAAATCGAAAAAAAAATTGAAAAGCATAAGTATTTGTGCTTTTATACTCGCCGAGCGTAGATAAAATTTTTTGCGCCATTTGTCTAATTTTCATGTATGTAGGACCTCTGAAAGGCGGACGGACAGGATTGCTGCAACAATAAGCTTCCATTAGACCCTTGGGGAAAGGAACCCTGATGGATAAACGTCATTCTGTTGTTACATAGCATAAATTGAGGTGCATTTTTCACTCATCTAATGCGATTAACGCGTTTATTACTTCTTATAATTAATAGTCAAAATTGAGTGACTTGTGGGTGCTATAACTTTTGTCTTCTGTAACAAAAACTTTTTCGTACTTTGAAATAAAGTCCATTGCCAAAAAGTTTTCTCCAAATGGAAAACTTTTTTCATTAAAAATGTACGACATTTGAGGACGAAGTTTTCATTATCTAAGCGATCAAAAATATCTTCATTTACATTTTTAATACTTTCAGTATAATCGTGAACTGTAGCAATTCTAAAATGTTCTTACAAAATACCGCTACGAATTTAATATCATATTTTTCAACGTAATTCGAAAACCACATTGTAAAGTTTGAAGTGTTTCCCTTTGCATCTCTAAATCAAGTTAACATTACAAGTGAGAATTTTGTTGGCATTGTTATTACAAGTATTTACTTAGGGGAGACCGGGGATAGTTGACTATAGGGGTAGGTAGACTAACTACCGAAAACCCTTCGACAGTGTATGAAATGTGTCATCTGATCATAACCAAGCATTACATTTCGCGTCCCGCTCAGTTGTCTGAAGCGTCACATCGCGGTCGTGCGTTGTTTTCGAACCTGACATGTTTTTCATATTTCAATTACATAAGTAATATTTTAATATATTGTATTTTTTGATCTGATGCCTACTCGTTTTATGTAAATCATTTTTCTATTAGTCCTATCATTTAATAAGGGCACATTTATCATATTTCATATCTTATTTTTCAAGTCAACGGCAGTGTTTAGGCTAGCCATGCGATGAAAATTAAAAATGGCGTCTGGGGTTGGTAGACCAATTTTTTTCGGGGCTGGTTGAATAATTATTCAACCAACCCCAATGAAATATGTAGTTGAAAACAACACATAAATTAACTTTTTATTGGACTTTTAAATCGTTACGTGGCCAAATTAAAAGAAAA
>NW_020439040.1:2469067-2490308 GCF_000699045.2 Agrilus planipennis | reverse complement strand
CCGGTTTCGAATTTTTATAAAAAAATTTTTTGCTCGAATATTCTGTAATTCGAACAAAAAATTTTAACAGAAAATTTAGAGTGATTAAAAGCAGTTTTTGAATGAAATTATTTACTGAACACTAAATTTATGAACTGTAGATAAAGAAACCAGAAGACAAACTGATATAAAATAGGAATTAAATCATCCAATAGACAAAACACACCAAACCGCTTGCGACCGATATGATTCCAAGAACCAAACCGCTTGCAAACAGTGTTTTCATCAATCTGGTACATTTGGCTACATTTGTCATTTTCAAATTTTTTTTAAGTGTTATTCATACATTGAAAACCGATATTTTCTACTAAAAAACCGGTTTTCGAATTTCATAATTTTCTCCAAAAAACCGGTTTTTAAAAACCGACAAACCCTAGTTTGTAGTCTATGACGTTGCCTACCCCGCTTGCCCTTGACGTTTATTTCTAATACCGCAGGAACCGCATAGTTTGTGTCTTGCACATTCGGACCGAACTAACTTTCGTTAATAACCACACTCGGTTGTTACTTCAAAATATCACTTGTACCTAGGATGACTCTACTGCACTTGAATTAGCAGAAAGTTGATATTACACTTCACTTGTTATAAAGGACAAGGACAAAGGAACGGAAGGATATGACACAGGTGTAAGGGTTCATTTCTGCTGCTTCATTGCGTATTCTTAAATCAAATTGGTTCGCTTTTCGGGAATAGAAGTGCTAGACTTCGGAAAAGAGAATAATAATCTTGACAAATTTGCTGTAGAAATGTTCAATAATAGTTAGTAATCATTAAAGTTTGCTAATTTATATAATTTGAAAACTTGTGCGTTTCGTTTTAAAAGGATTTAATACCATTTTGTTCTCTTTGGGGATGTTGTACGTTACTTGTAGGTTTACAACCCGTGAAAGATAAATTACATGACAACAGATATATTAAAAGTTTCATTATTGCCGCTTAACGTGCAGTCGACGATGTCGCATAACTAATCGTTCTCGGAAAAGTTGATACTTTTTATGATAAAACTCACTCGACCAATCTCGAATGAATTACATTTCTTTCGTCCTAGCGCTTTTCCTAAATTCCTCCTCCGTCATTAACTTCGAACTTTGTCTTTTTCGTACAATTACGCCTGGAAAAGAACAACTTTGGATGGGAATAGCAATTGTACTATTTTGATAATGAGAGAGTTATCATTAATCGCTCAAACTTTTTCAACATTTCTTCATTTTTTTATTCTATCTACTAAAATTTTAATTGCTATAAAAGGTTGTAAAGATATCAACGGACTTTAAACGTCAGTCTACTACAGGTATATTTTTAAGGTTGCTATAGTACACATAAAGTGTAATAACCGAACAATAATAAGCAGTAGAGCGGCTAGAGATTGCCCGAGATAAAATTGTTCAGTCTCTCAGAGTCTCTAAAAGTGAGACTCGAATCTCCGTCTCTGATGGAGTCTCTATGGTGACGCTGAGAGAGACTGTCAAAAAAACTGTTTAGCGTCTCGACTCGACTCGAGTAGCTCATAGAGAGATCCTCATTTCGTATCCAGTCTTTGAACGAGAGACTCGAATCTCTCAATAAGTGGTGTCGAGATAGACATGGTTAAAATTTTCTAAGTTCAACATATTTTAGAGATCCCAGTCTTTCTACGAAAGACTCGAGTATCTCAGTTTTTCAGTTTTATTCATTCAGTCTCTCTGTGAGAGACTCGAATCTCGGAATTAACAATTTTATCGTTCGAGTCTCTCATACAGAGANATAGTAAGCGGTGTAGCGGTAAGAGGTTGCTTAGGTACTTAAAGATCAGAGTCGACTTTAGAACTACCTGTTTGGAATTATATATTTAAACAACCGTCTTTTCTTTCCTTAATTCTTGAGAATATTGAATTTTCTTTAAAGTCCGATGCTCACATTCTGCTTGTCTACATCTCTTTCTGTTACAGTTTAATTGATGTAAGATTATTCATTTTTCTTTATTAGTGTCCGTTGCAATTCCTATTTAACATCTCTTTTCTATATTTACGATATTCCCTACAACGTCTGTATTGTGAGTAAAAGTAGGTGTTCTGTCAGCAACCGCTCCAGTCTAGTTAGTATATTGAAAGAAGAAAGTAAATGTGACAGTTTTATTGTGGACTATGCCAATTTTGAACGTCCCAACTATAGAATTATTGATTCCTTTTTTTTTGCTTTCTTTTTCGAGTTATTCTGTAATAAAAATACTCTTTACCTACACATACTGTATTGTTATGACGCTTTCAATAACTTCGAACAAAGTAATTTATTTTAGAATACACGTATTTGAAGAGATATAAATGAAGTAGAGGGTTTCAATCGAATGAAAAATCAGTTTACATTTCAAGAACGTTATAAAGTTCACAAAAGAAAACAATTTTATGAAAAATGACTGTAAGGAGCGCAAACAAAAATGTCCCAGTGAAATGCACCGTGGAAAGAAAAATAACATTTCGTGTTTGCCGTTGCAAATACCGATTTTTAGAATATCCATTTGTAAAGGAGTGGTGTTCGTTTGCAATCACGTCAAGCTTCAATCCCTGCAGGTTTCAATCCTTGTGCAACACTAATAGATTCCATAGAAGCAGATCAAATTCCCCGTATAATAGAAATTGAAGCTGGATTTTCTATCTACGTTAACACAACACCGGAATAAAATTGGTTACCGAAGAGAGTAGTTTACGTACGTTCTGCTACCGACTTTGAATTTTTAATTGAAAACGCTACCGCCTCATCGCCGAATACTATTGCTTTTTTTAGCATAGAATGTACCTAGGTAATATAGAACGTAATTATGTACATAAATAAGTTCCTAACTAGTGAACGAACATATTACTGACGTGTTTGCATCAGTTTAGATAAGTATTAAATGTCTACCTTTGGGTATAATCCCGTAAAATGGTGTTTGTATTTGAACTATTCGTTCAAATAATTAAGACGACCTTAAAATATATGTTACTAGCTGATCCGGCCACGCGTTGTTATGGTTAACGTTTTTGTCATCAGAGATGGGGCACCACCATGCTTTTTTACATAGATGCCACTTGTAAAAAAACATGGCGACCTTCATGACTGATTTTCTACTACCGTTACCCCTTATTACAATGAAATTATTATTTACGAACGAAGACGAACACGTTACAGCTGGTATAAAAATTTACTGGTTTGGGATTTGAAGGGGAAGGACTTTGAACACAATTGATCAAAATTTTCGTACAGTTGATGTAAAGCAAAAAACAATACAGAAGAATTAAATTTAAAATTTATTATTATTTGTATTCAAGTTTGTAACAAATGAGTATATTACAAAGTTTTTAGTAAATAACATGTGACACTTGTGACACTTATAAATGAGGTAGGTAGGGCGGATAGTTTAAAATCTTCTAACAGTAATATTTATTATTTTGAATTATAAATACTTTTAATTTCAATTTAATTTACCACTAATCTTGAAAAAGTAAAACTCACTGTATTTCCTTTACTACTAAATAAATTTAACCTATACTTTAGCATCAGCAACATATGGTGGTTATGCTATTAAAATTGTAGGTTATATGAATGGTTGGAAGTTTGACATAGCGCCGTCTATTGAATATTGCGATCATAAATTGAGATGTAAGTTATCCTATCTTTCAAGTTGGATCAAACTGCACACGGTGTACAAATTTGATTAAAATCGGTGAAGTAGTTTAGGGGTCCATCGCGGACAAACAACGTGACACGTATTTTATATATATATTAAGATAAAGGGCGTAAATCTGTAAGTAATTTCATATATAGTAGGAGCCCTATTGAATTTGATTCTTTTTAACAATACAGTATCAAAACCTTACTCAGGATAGTAAATTAAAGAAAAACAATATAATTTATTTCGATAATAATTTATGTAAACTTTCGTCACCCTATGGTTGACCTTCAGGCAATCTCTTAAAATAATAACACAAAAACTTATAACAATTATTTAAAGAAAATTAACGACACAGTTGTTAGTTTTCGCATGTCGTACATTCCTTGCGATTTCAATAACTGTTTTTTGTAAATGTGTGATGCAAAATTTTATTTATTATTAGACTTATTTGACTTTTTTGGTAAATTTATTACAATCACCCGCAAAAAGGTAACGTGCCTTGATAATACCTCAATGGTAGCATGGAAATTGCCTTAATAAAATTACCATTATCCTGACGATGTTCATTTACTGACTAAAGTTTACGTAATTTACATTTTTTCTTTCTTTTATGTTTCGTACATTTACATAGTGTTGCCTGTCATGTACTTATTTCATTTATTTAGCATAAACAATATGTGTGATATTAAATTGTTTTTGTTTATCTTAGATGTTCTATAATCGTTAATGTTTACATTTTCCGTCGAGTTTTTATTACATTACACTATTTGAAGACACCTACGTTGCTAGTTCACATGTAGGACCCGGCTTTAGATAGTAAATCATTGTCATTTTTAAAATTTTTTTTTGCTCTCTCCGAAACTCGGCACTTATTCCTGTTACACCCTGTATATATATATATATATATCAACGCTTTGTTTCATAATTTACTGAAACAAAAAACGTTTCGTTTCCTACAATACAATATGACCAGAGTAAAACATTTTTGGGAATTTTGTTGATTATTTGTACTATCAGAACAAAGCCTTTTAAACGAAGACGTGCCCTGAACGTTAAGTAATTCTCATTGGCCAATAACCTTTAGGAACGTGCTCAAGAACTTCTATTTCGGTTAAAATCTCTGAATTTAACGTGGTCCGGACTATCATTTTTTCAAGACCTAAAACAAGATTTCTGCCAAGAGAACACATTAAAATCTTCTGAATTAAGTACTAAATACCCCTATATATCGTATATTGAGAATTTAGAGTAGCTGACAATGTTCGAAACCTTACGGCAATTAGTAATACTTGATTTATTTATTGATGTACATATTTATGAATGCTTATATTAGGTAAAATTTAAATTTAAAGAAGTTCGCTTATTATGTTGGTGTTGAAGTAGGTGATGTGGAACGTTAAGGCAGCTGAAATAAAATAGGGGAATATTACATAAAATAAGCAAAATTGAACCTTAATTCTTATTTTTATTTGCTTTCGTCGTAATTTTGTTACCAAATTGTGAGTCTTTCAGTGCTCTAAGCTCTAAGTATTAATAGTGTAGGGCTAACAATAGCTCAACCTACATTCTAATGCAAAGCCGAGAGATAGGGCGGAAGGTCCCTTTTACCCGCCTTTTAGGATTTATGGAAATAGGTATACGGTGGGGTTACAGTAGGAGCAAACAACATTAACGTATACCAAAGTTGTACGCGGTAGAAAAAGATTATTTAAAGTTATTTAGCGCTAGAAAGCGACTTGGTTACATATTATAATTTTTTTAAATCAAAATGTTACTAATGATCAACAATGAATTTGAAAGGTCTAACATACGACGTTACCTGACACAAAAGGTTACGGCTATATTCCTAGACTTTTAAAAATTTTTATTGTCAGGGTAGATAAAGATCCATAAGAGGTACATTTTAAAATTATTTTTATAATATAGGGTGTCCAAAAAAACAAAACGTATCGAAGATGTGTTTTTTAAATGAAACACCCTAGATATTTTTACAGTTTTGGATTATATGATCAAAAAAACAGAGAGTTTCATTCAGGTTTACAAGAGAGCACCGTGTACACTCTCGCAANCTAGCAAGGAGATCGGGCTGAAACTATAGCTACAAGCTATCCAAGGATGGTACTATAGAATGTCACCTCAAGGTAGGCCTAGTGGCGTCATCTCTTGGTTAGGCCGGAAACTTATCAATCCACCCTCGTATATTGAGAATTTAGAGTAGCTGACAATGTTCGAAACCTTACGGCAATTAGTAATACTTGATTTATTTATTGATGTACATATTTATGAATGCTTATATTAGGTAAAATTTAAATTTAAAGAAGTTCGCTTATTATGTTGGTGTTGAAGTAGGTGATGTGGAACGTTAAGGCAGCTGAAATAAAATAGGGGAATATTACATAAAATAAGCAAAATTGAACCTTAATTCTTATTTTTATTTGCTTTCGTCGTAATTTTGTTACCAAATTGTGAGTCTTTCAGTGCTCTAAGCTCTAAGTATTAATAGTGTAGGGCTAACAATAGCTCAACCTACATTCTAATGCAAAGCCGAGAGATAGGGCGGAAGGTCCCTTTTACCCGCCTTTTAGGATTTATGGAAATAGGTATACGGTGGGGTTACAGTAGGAGCAAACAACATTAACGTATACCAAAGTTGTACGCGGTAGAAAAAGATTATTTAAAGTTATTTAGCGCTAGAAAGCGACTTGGTTACATATTATAATTTTTTTAAATCAAAATGTTACTAATGATCAACAATGAATTTGAAAGGTCTAACATACGACGTTACCTGACACAAAAGGTTACGGCTATATTCCTAGACTTTTAAAAATTTTTATTGTCAGGGTAGATAAAGATCCATAAGAGGTACATTTTAAAATTATTTTTATAATATAGGGTGTCCAAAAAAACAAAACGTATCGAAGATGTGTTTTTTAAATGAAACACCCTAGATATTTTTACAGTTTTGGATTATATGATCAAAAAAACAGAGAGTTTCATTCAGGTTTACAAGAGAGCACCGTGTACACTCTCGCAAAAATATAAGTGAACAATTTAGATGTACCAACTTTGTACTAGTGACCTAAATAAGAATTTATGGATACTATGTAACAGTATGGAAATACCTACAATCTACATTTAAAAAGATCGAATTGATATAAATATTTCTATATAATTTGTTTACCGTGGTAGTTCGTATGACTTTACATATAAGCATTTTCCTTTCACATTCGACCTTCGCCCCATTTCCAAAATGAACCTTTATTATTGGGGGATGGCCTTCACCATTTGCTGTTTCAACCAATGCCCTTTCACGATTAAATACAAAGCGCCTGCTTGTTGTTATCAATCAAAAGTCATTATTTAATCCTCGCAAAGTTTAAATTCCAATTTTTCTAATTAATGGACACCTACAATTATTCAAAGCAATCTGTTATTCAGACAGGATATAAAACGTGACCATTATTAGAGTTTCGATGAATTACTGACCGAGAACTTGAAGTACCTTAAACAACACAGTGTTTGTTTGTAGGTTAATTAAATATTATTTAGTTTCGTTAGGTTTTTTTAAAAATAACTGAATAGGTGAAAATAATTATTGCAGATTGCTAATGAAAAGGACGTATACAAATAAACAGATTTTATGGCAAAAAAATCCTTTAACAAGTCTCGGTTAAAATAGTGTAAAAAGAACTGAGGAGTTGGACGTGTTTCACAATAAGAATACACATTTCTATCACCATATAAATTAGAAAATACTACAAATGGCGCGGTTAACGCCATCTGTAGTACGATGCTACATTTTAGGATTACGTATGCTCCATTTAAATATATGGATATTTACTTGCTGAAACGAATCCCGGCGTAGCTAACCTCAACGTGATAGGCACGTTACCATAATCGTTTTGGATTGAAATCGCGATACTCGTCTGGCAGTTTCGACATAATACAGACCACTTCGAATTATTTTATACCATATAAATTATTCAGTTAAAAGAAAAAGTTAGAAGCGTTCCAAATGTGGTGTTACAGGCGAATGATGAGGATACCGTGGATAGAGAAGGTAAGAAATAAAGAGTTATTAGAAAGAGTAAGAGAACAGAGGACTCTATGGAAGTCAATAGGAAATAGGCGAGATAGGTTAGTATAGAGCCGGGCAAACTAGGCCCTTTTGACTCCCGAGTGCTCCTCAAGGTTAGCTAAGTAGCTCCTCATTGATTCTGCGAGTGCGAGTGAGATGATTCTTTCCTTTTCTTATCCCTTCCATTTCGTAGGTGAGTCCCCTCTTCCATAGCCAAACCCAATAGTATTGCGAACGTAGTAACGAAAATTTTCGTAGGTATTATTTAAGTTGCGAAAGTGGCTTCGCTAGTCTACGGGATGAAGCGGCTTGATGTGGGAGTGGATGGGAGAAGAAAAAGATAAAACAAAATTATTCATTACTGCTTACTCTCTCGTACTCATTGAAAGGTATGAAGTGACTCAAACTAACCTCATCTAGCGGCTCCTACGAAGTTAAAGTTTGCCCGGCTCTGGGCTAGTAGGACACCTTCTCAGGCATGAAGGTCTAGTCAGAGACATAATAGAGGCAGAAAAAGGAGTTAGGAGGTGTAGATTAGATTAGATTACTGTTCGCAAATAGTTAAGGATATGGGTTGTTCTAATTTTAGGGAAATGCGAAGATTAGCTCAGGATAGGAAAGAGTGGAGGTGTCCAACCAGTCTTAGGACTGACAATCTTATGATGATGATGATAATCAATTTTGCACACTTTCAACATGTCCAGCAGATACATTACGTAAGTATCGTATGCTAAATGAGAATTGAGAAATGCATCTTATGGTAGTGAAGGTACATTGGCTGTGTTGATTTAAACGGCAGAAATATTTTACGATTGAAATTGAAGTAGAGCATGTTTCAGTTTGCGTCGTTTTCGCAATTACACTGACTCGAATCTCAAAATGGCCGTTATTATTCCGGGCACCTTAATTGTGTTTGTATGTATTAAACTATGTAAATGATTTAGTTGATTGCTGCTCATTCTTTAAAAAATAATTTTAAGGAAGGAACTTCAGAAAACTCCTTTGTATTAAGAGTTGAAAGGTCTGTATTAAAAAGAACCGAACAAAAGGAGCGAAAGTCAGTGCCAGCGTTCGTTATTATATATCTTCTTAAGCCATCGTTAGAAAGCTTTCATTAAAATAAACGATCTGGTGTTAAGGCGAACAATGAGAGCAGCATATAACCGCCTCCTTTGTAGTCCTCTTAAGGTCTCTCGTTCGTTTCAGGAAAGCGTTGTTCATTAAATTGTACAGGCAATTATCATCCCTCGTTACACTTTTATAAAATTATTTGACAATTTTTAGTATATACAAGAAATTATATCTCCGACGCTACGTCTCTTTCTACGATAATAATAATTTAATAGACCATTTAATAATCAAATTTAAACGGCAGTATATCTTAATTGTTTACTTTAACACAAAACTTAGACCTGTTGTATCTCAAAAAGAGCCATCCGATTTTTCTTCTCATTATCTTTACTACCGTGTTTTCCCGAAATTAATTTGCCTAGGATTTATTTTCTAGGTAGGTTAAGCGGGAAGAATAAAAAGTAAAATATGCCTCCGTGTACAATAAACTACAAAAATAAAAATGTAACTAGAAATGGGGTGGTTTGGATTCAATACCCGGCGGATCCAACACTTTTTTCAGGATCCGGTAGGATACCAGATAATGGTGGCAAGTACCCGGCAGTGTCGGCTCATTGTCATAATCATAAGGTCGTCAGTCCTAAGACAAGTTGGACACGGACCTCCACTTTTTCGTATCCTTAGCTAATTTTCGCATTTCCTTAAAACTAGAACATCCCACATCCTTAACTATTTTTGAACAATAATCCAATTTAGGTCTACCTCTACTCCTCCTAACTCCTGTTTCTGCCTCTAATATGTCTCTGACTAGACCTTCATGCCTGAGAAGGTGTTGTACCAACCTATCTCGCCTGTTTCTTATTGACTTCCATAGTGTCCTCTGTTCTCCTATTCTTTCTAATACCTCTTCATTTCTAACCTTCTCTATCCACGGTATCCTCATCATTCGGGTCATTGTATCAGATAAAAAATGAAAAAACAAACAACATTAATAACAATTGAATGTAGGCTTTCAGAGTCTGCGTCTAATTGATCAGTATTGTATTCCAGGCTGAAGGACCGAGGTAGTCTGTTTGAATTATCTTCTAGGATAATTAATAATAATTTAATAAGTATAACAAAAAACCTACCTCATAAAAATTGGCGTTAAGATTGTACTAGAATAGGCCGTTTTTCCTAATTTACATTATTTATTGATTACTACGCGCAATTATTCGCTATTTCGATATAGTTCCTGAGTTTAATATTTCTTATTAACGAAAATACATTAGTATGGCGGAACTGCTTCAATTTCTGTCGCTTATTGGTAAATTATGTCTCGCTTAACAACTTATTAGTAAGATTTTATCACCATGAACACTTAGTGTTTTTAATCATTATAGGCTCGTTTCAACGATTTAAACTTAATCTAAGAATTAAAATTCACTGGTGGATTGTTTAAACGACTTGATTGAACGGGATTTAATGATTGATTTAGGAAGTTGCTGAGAGTGACAATGATATTTAATATAAAGCCCGCCAGAATAAAGATTTGAACCATTAATTGTAGTGGTTTTGCCGGGTACTTGGTTATCATTAAATGTAACTTCACGTTCTTATTTAAATGACGCGATTAATAATAGAGCCCCATCAAAACCTAGTAATATTTGTATTTTAACAAATAAATACTTTATTTCTGTGATTTCAACATTCTTAGAAAATAAAAGGAAGGAATGAATACCATAAATTTAACAACGCTAATGNATATATATATCATTATTAAAATCGTGATAGGACTTATTTTCCGGACAGAGGTGGTAGTTTCGGGGAAGCACATATTCCAAAATGTAACTATATATTAAACACTCGATATACCTACTTAAGAAAATCCCTACATGTTTTCCCAATATTATGAAAATCTTTGATATCACAAATCCTGTATGCTTTTAGGCATTTTAGGCGGTCAAAAAATATTTCGACACAATTATCTAAAATAATTTCCGGGTTTGATTAACAGATATTATTAAATTTATTTCTGTTGCACTAACAAAGATAAAGTAATATCGAACATCATCATCGTCGGATAAACGGTCCAAACAATACTTGTGCATCCAATTTCACTCCTTACTGTCCTGACCAACGTTCGCAGTTCTCTAAAGCTAGAAAATCCCACATCGCTAACATTTACGAATAGCAATCTAGTCCATATCTACGTCTGTCCCTGTTTATTATGTCTCTATTCTAATTAACCGTTCATAGTTGCTTACCGTCCTATCTCTCCTTTTTGTTATTAACTTCCATAGTGTCCTCTGTTCTCCTTTTATTTCTGATACCTCCTCATTTCTAACTTCATCCGTAGAGCATGTAGCTTTTAATAATCTTTTTCCAATTTCTAAATTAACCGATCACGAACACATCAGGGGTCATTTGTTTTTGTTAGAAACGGTTTGACCTTGCGCTATCGTTTATTTTATCCCTCCGCCACTTTTTTTTATCTTGATGAGGATATTTAGAAGCGACTTCATATCGAAAATCAGCGGCTCCTTCTAGTTCTCCGTCTTCAATTTTTATTTGTTTTATTTTTATTTCGCTTCAATGAAAAATATTTGTCAAAGCCGACTTCCATATAACGAGTTTTCTCCTCGTGTTGTTAGGCTGAAGTATTTTAATAAGGAATTATTCTATACTCTGACGTCTAATTAGTAAAGTTCATTAAAAGTTTAATTTTCCTACCTGTCATACTTCAAATCAGTATTTACCGTTTGTCAAGCACAACAAGAACAAAGTATCGTATGCTTAAGGGCTTTATCAATTGAATAAATGGATTTTCTTTGATATACACCCTGCTTTTGTTTTCGATATTATTACCCCAATCTTTATTAAATTTAAATACTTATCGCACGCTTTTTCTTGAAAACACTCAATGAAGTAATGATATTACCATGAACAATGTGAAAAACAATGTTAATTTTATCGAAAGTGTTTCCAACAGATAGCTTTTTGCAATCAAAAACAGAACGAGATTCTGGAAACTGCTTTGTCATTTTTCTACCTTTGTTTCAAAATATATATAGGTAGCTTGTTAGAAATAATTCGATTTCTTTTATTATTTGTTAAAGAAGTTTTTTTCATATTATTAGGGTTCCTAAATTCATTTTTTGCATTATAATTTTTCCTTATCCGTTATATTACTCCAAACACTTCTCAAATTCTGGAATGATGATGAGCAACATTTTAGATATTTGTTTTACTTCATCTGAAATGTGATAATGTAAGACTTGTATGAGATATTACCACGATGAGTATAAATGTAACCAATTTCAAAAATATAAAAATCAGCGTCATTACTGACAAACAATTCAAATAAGTTTTTAAAACAACATCAAACATGCGTTTAAAAATGATATATAGTTATAGAAATGTATGTAGGCTAAAATCAATAAAACGGCACATGTAATCTCAAGTTGAAAGATCATAAGTCGGCCTTTACGAGAAGGTTCCGGAAGATCTCTTCCACAGAAACTCTAGAACATTTTCTAACTTTGAGTGGCCAGAAGACCGTTAATTACGTTTAAGAAAATCAATAACGTCGACTATGTCTGTTTGTTACCGGAAATGTATAAAATCCGTCATTGTATACAATTCCTAGGAAATGTATATAATTCCCAAAATCGCCCGGAAAGGTGTAAAATAAATTACATTAGACACATTTCCTAGGAAATCTGTACATTTCCTAAATAGCAATTGGAAATGTATTACAGGTACCTACTAATACTAAATAGGTAATACTAATACGACACGCTGTTTGGATATGTACCTATATCCATTGGTGACGTCACTATTTGGTTAGGGAAATTTACGACAGACTGGAGTTGCTTTAATGTCCCTGTCTGCCGGAAGTGGGTTAATATGTTAGATGTTAGAATAATGTGACGAGGTTCTCTTTGTTTTAGGAAACACAATAACCTTGAATTTTTAGTATGTTGTAGAGATGATAATGCTGATCATTTTCATATATATCTATATTGGACGTGGTGATGGTAATAAAACATACTTTTTCAATATATAAGCCCGCTTCCGGCGGGTAGGAGTATTAAAGAAACTCCAGTCTGTCATAAATCTACCTGATAGTCATACAATAACGTCACTAATGCATATACATCTCCAAACCTAACCTAACCAAAAAATATGATCACCATTAGGCGATTGTACTAGAACCACGTAAACACACATAACTCTGATTCTCAGGTTACTAACGTGTTTTATTTATTTTATTCACAGAAAGCATTAGTTTTATACATTTCCTAGTACAATATCGGAATTTCATACAATTATTACGAAATATATACATTTCCTAGGATATGTGTGTATCTAAAAATCATTGAAACGATATTTTATAGATTTCCTAAATAGCCTCGAAATTGTATACAATTCCTAGATTTCACACATTTCTGGTGACATATACACTTACATAGAGATATTCTAAATATTACAAGTAATTACAAAAGTCAAACAAATTCAATTTAATGCTTTTCAGAGTGTTACGCTTTGTTCAGAAAATTTTAAGAGATCGATCAGTTTAAGACAGTTTTTAGGGAAGCAGAATATATTTTCAGATAGATCTGGCTGAAAGAGCATATTCAATATACCGTTACTGAATAAGGCATATTTCTTCAGTTTTATGATTCCAATAATCATCTGCCAGTAAAAAAGCAACATCATTCAACTGGATCGAGTAGCCGGTTAATGTTTTGACCATTTTATATGGACTTCAATTGTGTTAGATTGTTAGCGTTAGCATGTATAGTGTAAAGGTATTTCGCGTCGTTGAGTAAGTAATATAGGAATTTTGTCACCGTATGCTTCTAGATTCGGTTATAAAATGAAATTTCGAGGCGTTAAGCGTGCCTGGCAAAGTACTTTCGTAATGTGGAGTCGACGCAGCGACAAAGAGTCCTTCGCGAACGCTAAAGTACTTTTGAACGGAGCATTTCAAGTGGAAGATGATGGAAATCCGCAGCTTTTTATTACTCGAAACTGAAGGAGTTGATAAAATCCGTACCTTTTGTCAATTAATTGGGAGAAGTTTTAAGTGCTCGGCGAGGATCAATTAGAGAGCAATTTCAGAGTATTTCCTGCCGCTAAAAACGTGCCATAACCTGATTATACAAACCTCAATTTCGAATTTCGCATTCCATTTCGTGTGTGTGGAGAATTATTGCCGTAAATTCGTAAATGAGATTTTCATAACCCCGAATTGACGCCGCGTCGCCATTTCCATTACGCTACTGACAGTGGTGTTGAAAATACGCCATTTTCCGCATTAATTAAATACAAAAGATGCTTGTACCTGACATTTTGTATTATTTTTAATTAATGAAATTCTTCTTTCACTGATTCACTTCATAAAGGCAGCAAATTAAATGGTCAGAATTTAAATCCATTTTCGGTTAATACATAAACTGACTTTCGGTAAATTGAAGTAAAAAGATTAGTATGCTTATATTTGCAGATGATATAGCAGTATTAGCATCTAGTAAGGAGGGGATAGAGATAGCTTTAAATAAAATGGAAGTGGTATTGACAAAACAGTACTGTATGAAATAAATAATAGTAAAACAAAAATACTGGTATGCAAGGGAAGAAAAAGTAGAGAAAGTGCGAATATAATGATAGGAAACGAAAGATTGGAAGAAGTGACTGATTTTAGGTATCTAGGAATTCAGATAACGGTCGTTTGGTTTAGGGGCGAAGTTGGATAGTGTCGAGATAGTTGGGTTTGGGTGGCCAGACACTGAGGCCCTAAGATTTGCTGCGAATTTGGTTGCAGCCTCGGGGGGAGAAGATAGACCAGTTTCTTCCAGAATTTGTGAATTTCTGATGAACCATGGGTAGTCGAGTGCGGATCGAAGAATCCGCATGTAGGTGCCTTGTAGAATTTGAAGACGTCGGGGAAGGGTGGAGCCCCAGATAGGGATGGCGTAGGAACAAATGCTCCTAATAATTGCGTTAAACGCACGGATTTTGGTCTGTTGGGAGATGTTCTTATTACGGAAGAAAGGTTTAAGTGCGACGAATGCACCCAGAGCCTTGTTACGGGTCGCCGTAATGTGGTGCCGCCAGGTTAGGCGTCTATCGAAGACGACGCCTAGGTACGTGACAGAGGTGCTCCATTTGATGGGGCGGTTGTTGACGATGATGGAGGGAGGTTTTCGGAACCTACGAGAAAAGAAGATTGCTTCCGATTTGGTCTCATTAATGGAGAGTCTCCATTTACGATACCAGTTTAGGAGCTGGGGCATCAGATAAGTCAGGACGGAAGAAGTAGGGATATAAAGTAGAGAATAATACAGAGTAGAATCAACTTCAAAAAAAAAAGAAGTCAATTCTATCCTCGCGAAATATTAATTTAGAAATTTGAAAAAGATTGTTAAAGGTGTATGTTTGGAGTATAACGCTGTACGGTTGCGAAACATGGACGGTGGGGCGCTACGGAAAAGAAAAGATTAGATGCGTTCGAAATGTGGTGTTAAAGGCGAATGATGAGGATCCGCGGATAAAGAAGGTTAGAAATGATGAGGTATTAGAAGGAATAGGAGAATAGACTACTCTACGGAAGTAAAAACTAAATAGGCGAGGCAGGTTGGTAGGACACCTTCTCAGGCATGAAGGGTTAGTCAGAGACATATGAGAGGCAGAAACAGGAGCTAAGAGGAGTAGAAGTAGACCTAGGTTAGATTACTGTTCGCACATAGTTAAGGATGTGGGATGTTCTAGTTTTAGGGAAATGCAAAGATTAGCTTGGGATAGGAAAGAGTGGAGGTGCGTGTCCAAGCAGTCTTAAGACTGACGACCTTATGATCATGAAATTGGTGTTTCAAATTTGCGTAGCGAAATCGAGCACTTTCTGAGTTTTATTCAGAAAAAGACATTTAACATTTTTTGACGCATTAGTAAAATAATTGATGCTTGTGGTTGGATTTCGATCTTCTTATTTAAATATTTAGTGTTTTTTGTTTGTACACGAAACACAGTTATCATGTGCTTGTATAAAATCCCTTTGTGTCGCATATTATGAGTGTTTCCGCCCCTGCATATAATACACAGCAGAACCATGACTTCGCTTGAATTAGGGGTTTGAGGTTCGAAAATATCCAATCATGTAAACACCTACGTCGGTCGAACGTCGAAGAGAAGTTGCTATTGTGACAAATATGTATGGGTAATATTATTTTAAGATTGCGTGTGCGTTATCATCTAATCTTTGAGTAAGAGAAAATAAAGTCTTCTTCAAAATGTAAGGTTTTATTGCTTTAAATATATATTTCTTTTCGTATTTTTAACGTATGCTAACAATTTTTGATTGACTATGAACTTTTCGTGGCTAGGTTTTACAATCTAAGTGTAAATTTAAATAAATAAATAATTCATTGTTTGTTGAATTTATGGTCAGTGTATTTATCTCTTCTCGCCGCTCCACATTCATCACCGAATAACCTTTCTCAAAACAGTAAATATATATTGCTTTTTTTAGCAATAATTTTCTTTGAAGATTTTTTGTTGTAATTAGTTGAGTTTTTTAATTTTTATAAGGATTCTTGACTTTTAAATTGACCTTTGAAATTACTGTTTCAAAATTATTAAATTCAATTTCATTTTTTAAAGATGTGTTAGGAACTATTGAAAGCCAGTCATCTTGAGTAAAATAATTTATACTCTTATCAATAATAAGTAAAAAAGTATTGATAATTGTATTTATCATTTGCCTTTTCAATGCTCTGTAGTATTATTCATTACTCATAACCCAAAAATTTATCAGTTTGTTGTTTGTTAAACTGGATTAACTGTGATAGACGATGTTTATGTTTACATCCAACTTAGAGTAGTTTTTTGTTATTTTAAAGTTGTAAGCAAAGTCATTAGAAGTAAGTCAATGTATTTGTATCATAGATCAGTTCAAAATGGGATCAATGCGTGAATTTCTAGACGAACATTTTCCTATACGCTGGATTAGACGTAGTCCCGATCTAAATCAATTTAGTTTTAACCGTAAAAAATTATTTTTTTCATTCTAATTGTTGTCACAATGCGCGTTTAAAGATTATTATGTGTAGTACCGTAGTAATAAGCTGTTGACATTTACTTTATTAGTCGTTCCACAACCGTCACTGTTTACATTTTCCATCGATGCAGCTGCTTACTTGTTATCACAATTTCTCTATACTTTACCAATTCACGCCCAGGACCGGCTTTGGATTACAACTTCTTTTCTACCAACCAACTAATTTCCTATTGCATCTAGTTATAACCCTCCAAAGTTTGCTACTTATTTCAGAAATACCCTGTATAAACTGCTCTCGAAAATTTAAGTTACACCGTTTTCATTGCAGCAAAGGAAAGTAAACGCAAGCCATGACTAACTTGATATGCTTACGTTTTACTTTACTTTTCTGCTGTAATATAAGACAGTATGAAAGAGAATACGTGCCATATGTCGATGAATAATTGATCCACACGCAATTTTATAGAAATGCGATAATATATGTTTCGGTTTCCGGCACATCATCATTCATATCAATGTTTTCTGAGAATGAATAAACGTCCTCGCGCGAAAACCAGCAATCTGTAAACGTCAATACGCATCACAATGGCAACTTGATGAACATGGTGCTCAATACTGCACCGATTTCATTGCTACTAGCTCTAGTTTGTTCGGTTGCGGCACGGCATGCACTTTCCCAAATGAGTTGCGTTAATGGAACGTGCAATTTTCCATAGTTCCATAAATCTTCAATAGACAAACGTCCGTTTGTACGTACATATGGGAATGTACGAGTATGTGTGTGCGTTTGCAGTGAATATCAATTTTATCTTCGCATTTCAATTCCGAATTGAACTTCACTCTGGTGCTTTTACATATTCAAGAAAATTAGAAAAACAGAAAAAAAATCGTCGTAAAACTGACACTTCCAGATTAACTATTGCTAGCATTGCTGCACCTTTTAACTTGATTATTGCTATCATAACGTAGAATAACACTAACCAATATCATCATAACAAGGTCGTCAGTCCTAAGACTGGTTGGACACTCACCTTCACTCTTTCCTATCCTGAACTAATCTTCACATTTCCCTAATCTAGACCTATCTCTACACTTCTTAACTCACGTTTCTGCCCAGACCTTCATGCCTAAGAAGGTGTCCTACTAACCTATCTCGCCTATTTACTACTCCTAAATACCTAAAATCGTCCACTTCTTCTAATTTTTCGTTTCCTATCTTTATATTCGCTCTTTCCCTACTTTTTCTTCCCTTGCATACCAGTATTTTAGTTTTACTTTTATTTATTTTCATACAGTACTGATCTGTCAGTACCGCTTCCATTTTATTTAAAGCTATCTCTAGGTCCTCCTTGCTAGATGCTAATACTGCTNAAGTGGCTGTAGTGCATTTTCTTTTTCACCAAACAAGTCGACGAACTATTGAAGTAACGAAACTATTTCCAATAAAGGAAGCATCGTAAAAATAATTTCCTGGTAATACTTTTCAATGTTCAGCTTGCTGTAAAAACAAAACCTCGCAAGTTAGCGATAAACATTCTTCGAACTTCTACAGTTTTGTGTTAATTTACTCGATCTTCTTTATTTGGGTCACTTGCGGAGTTACGGCTTCCTTAGTTATGACAAACAATTCTCGAAGTTGATTCATATAGTCGCAATATTTCAAGGAAATATTTATTTTTCTCTCATACTTCAATAAAATTCCAAAATACTTTTAGAAGTTTTTACGACATTAAACTGGTATTATCAAATGCCCGACGAGAATCAATTTCAACAGAAAATTACCAAACAGAATATTTCTTATTATTCTTTTTGTATTTAATCCAAATACAAGTATGAAGTCCTTAATATCACAATAAGAAATGCTATTTTCAATCTATGCTAATTTATCTTTCGTTCCATAGACCAGTTTAATTTCAATTTTTAAATTAAAACAAAAATTTATAAATATTTTTGATGACTACAAAAGGTCCAGTACTGTACACGTACAACATTATCATTAATGTTAGGATTTTTATGCAGAAGAAATGCTTTAAATATGCGCATAAATATGTCACCTTTTTCCTAAAAATATATACTTCGTTTTTATAATTTATGTACTTTATTTTTGATGAATTTTGCTTACAGGATAACAACAAAAATTAATACAAATAAAATGTTACAGTAATACTAAACGGTTCTTTCTTCGAATAACGGCTACAACATTAATTTCTCTCAATATACGTCAAAAAAATAACATACCTAAACCTTCAAATTTATTAACCAAGACAGTTGCCTCAAAGTACAACGGCTTCTCTGTATTCTTTTTACATGCTTCATCAGCAACCTTATTACATATTATACAAAAAAGTTGTGAAGACGACATGTCTTATTCGAACGTCTATTACTTTTTGAATTTCCATGTCATTAACTTGTCTTTCATTTTGACAAGCAATATTACGAAGAAGTTCATAGATGTTCCCCATATAAAACTGCATCGTTGACGACAGTTACTTTAACAACTCAATTTTATGTGCATCTGCAAATTGATCGTAGCAGCATTTGCCCGCGAATTTTTAGAACATTTCAGCCCCGAGAAATCGTTTCTGTTCGTAATTGCGAAACTTCTTGTATTACTCCCCTCGACGTGGCGAGCATTAGAAGTTACGTAAACAAAAACTTGCTAATGCTACTGACCCAAATCGGGATTGCCGTCAAGCGATTAACAAAACCGAGAACGTAACACAACATAAACTGAGATCTAAAAGTATAAAAAAAAATGGTAAAAAAATTAGTCATGGATTTTCCGGAAAAACTGTCAAATTCTCAATTTTTATATTTTTAAATAGGCATTTTTCAGCGCGTGGATACGAGATTTGTTCAAAAAGCACCGCGAATTTTGAATTTTTGCGAGCTACGTATATTCGATTTTCGTGCTTCGAGGATTGGAAAAAACGTTTGGCACAAGCGTTAGAATATCTGGTGGGACTACTTTGAAAGGGACAACATAGATATTCATCACTACGTAGTATAAAACAGTCTTTTCCCGCTGTCTGTCCCTATGTATGCCTAGATCTTTAAACCTACGCAACATATTTTGATGCGGTTTTTTTTAATAGGTAGAGTAATTCAAGAGGAAGGTTTATATGTGTAATACATGCATAATATAATAGAGAAACACGGATAATTTAAGAATTTTAGAGGTTTCTAATGTGATGTAGTAAATAAACACATTTTTTGCGCTTACATTGCAAACGCTGGCTGAACCCTACGAGACAGATCAAAATAATGTACTACAATATTGTACATCTTAAAAGGGTCTACAAAAAGTGGGTGTAGCATTGTACCCCATTCAAGCTGTAAAAGCTTTTGGCGAGTGACCAAACTTGTGTGAGGTCTCGCGTTGTCTTGGTGAAACACTACACCTTTCCATTGGTGCCGTATGTACGTGGTATAAACTTTATATCACTATTTTAGTTGATCGTAAGGAAAAAGAACTTGCATCGGCCGGGAATCGAACCCGGGCCGCCCGCGTGGCAGGCGAGCATTCTACCACTGAACCACCGATGCTTACAAGAAACGTTGCTAGTCAATACAGTACTGTACAAATTTCATTTCTATTTTATTAATGTTACACAAAATATTCGTGTATTTTTAATTATGTAAACAACACCATAATTAATTTTTTCTGTTTTTAATTTTTCGCAACATATATGTATACACACGTCATATTCACTTAATACCACTCACGACCATTTATACACGATAATCACGATATGTCCATTTGAGTAAAAATTTCACAAAAGTACATGCGTGAACCGTGTGGCCAATCGTCTCGCACTCTTTTTTAATAAACGTAGAATGCCGAGACCTTTAACTTATCACAGGATCGTAGCGAGAATAGGTTTTTATCCTTTTTTTACAATTTAAATACAGTTTGTAATATAAAATATAGGCAACTCTAATAATTGTAACAACAAAGAAACACAAAACACTTTTTCTCACGAAAACAACTCTTTTACGCGAAACAACGGTACTGCACTCGAACAATACATTTTTATTTGGTTAATTATTTTAAAAATTATCGTTTAAATGCCAAAAGTAAGCTGGTAATGAAGATACACAAACGTTATTAGCAGTTATTAAAAAAAATATTTCAAATTCTGGTGAAAGCGCTGGGACAAATTAAAACAAAGGCTATAATCGAGCTATAATTCAGGTGTCGTTAAAATAGATTAATTTATTAATCTTTTAATTATATTTTTCCTGTAAATGCAGTTAAGGTTACTAATCTATATTCTTTTTGTTACTATTAAACTACAAAGATCAAAGAACGTTAGAAAACACTTTTTCTAACGAAATTAACTCTTTTACGTGATGCCCAATACCATCTTCGAACAAACCACA
>NW_020439040.1:2458199-2460847 GCF_000699045.2 Agrilus planipennis | reverse complement strand
GAGGCCGGTTTGTATTGTCTAATGACAAAAAAGCTGTGAATGTTATATATAAAGGCATTTATATTGTGGTATATTTAGTATCAGCATTGCACCCGTGCGAAACTGGAGCGGGTCGCTAGTAAATAAATAAATAATTTTTGAAAAAACACAAAATTCGTGATACTGTTTGAACAGACCTCATACATAAGAAGATACAAATCACGTTGCACTACAATTGTTGTTGTTGTTTATTTAATTTTGGATTCTAGATGCGTTATATTACGATCGCTTCACTCTTACACATTCATGTATGCTCCAGGTTTCTAAATTATGTATCAGGAAAACTCTTACCAAAATTGGTAACGATTACCAACAAACCACTTAGACAAGCAAAGAGAAACGTAGCTAAAGAAATTGTTGAAGCTTATAGAATTTGTGATAGGAGATTTATCCTCAAGGGGGTAATCTATAACCTCTATACTTAATGATGCATTGCAATATTTCCGTATCTTAACTAGGGTAAGGTTGGGTAAATCGTACCATAATCTAAATCGTACCACCGTTACTTTTCATATTTAGGATGCATATTGTGCTATCTTGTGTTCAAACTTAAAACCTATTATTCAATACAAATTAATGTAGATGTCATGTTTTTTGCAATGACGGTTGTATTTACGAATATGGTGGATAATGAAAAAGGCAGTTTACTGGTGTAATATTTCCTTGTCGTGTCTAAGGCTTTATTTAATACTAGGTAAGTACAACACGATGTATTTTAGTGTGCACTGATTTAATAGCAATTTATTGCCAACCACACACTAAAAGAAGATTAAAATATGCTGTACAAATGTTTTGTTCTAACTAAGAAAACAAAACGTAGAAGTCCGATAAATCGTACCGACAAACGTTGTTAAATCGTACCGGTACGATTTACCGGCCTAATACTTGTGTTTATGTGTTTTTATATTAAATTAGAATTGAAAACATTTCTTGTAGGGCCCAATGGTCTGTTATTTAATATTAAACTCATTAATACCGGTTGTCTTAAAAATAGCACATATCGCATTTGATTTATCAGACTGTTGTTGTACATAGGTATAATATAAAACTGTAGTGGCAAACAAAAGGAAGTACCATCATTTGCGTTCACTAAACAAAGTAGCCAACGAAAAAAACATGCATTACGGCCGGCTAACAGTATTGGACAAGGATTGGCACAACATCTTATAAAATTAGAAGTTTCTCTGTTTAGAAGCTTCTCTGTTTGGGATAACACCTAACATATGTTCGTCGCCTGACATTTCAAGTTGCTGAAAAGATATATTCCACATACTTTCAACAGAGAAACAGGACTAGGTCGGAAAAATTGGTTTTACAATTTTATGAAACGGCATCCCTTTTTGTCTTTGAGACTACCAGAGAAAGTATCTATTGCTAGATCTATTCGAGATTCAATAAGCAAAGCGTCTCGACCAAAAACAATTCAAATAGAACTAAACAGTAAAGATTGGTATTGCCTAGTATGCGAAAATACTGCTATTGAGGATATAGTGCAGTGCCAAAATTGCAAGCTGTGGGTCCATGAAAGCTGTGCAGGTTCTGGGAAATCTTTAAAAAAATATATTTATGTTAATTGCAAATAAATATTTAGTTTCTTCCATAAAACAAGTTTTAGGTACGATTTGGAGACATAGAGGTACGATTTACCGAATAAGTTTGCCAAATCGTACTGCTCGAAGGGTTTAAGTTTTATTAAGTTTTATATATGTTGTAAGTATTATATTTAGGTTTTCTTTTGCCTATAAGCAAAATAAACTTCTTTTTACTCAAAAATGCTTTTATTAACACTTAATGTAACAAATTAAAATTTAAATCTATGAATTACTTAAAAATGGTACGATTTAGCCTACCCCCTACATCATACAGATAGGTACTGTACCTTACCGAACATTATGCTTTTGACTTTTTATGAAGCTACGATAGAAAAGGCAACACGAAAGAACTGAGTGTTGTTGTATATGCATTTATTTTCTTTTGTTTATAGCAATTAGCACCAATTAAAATCAAATTGCAGTGGTTGAATTTGTAATCAATTCTAGAACTGAGAGCTTTACATTGAACAAAGTAGGTACAATATTCAATTGAATTTTGAGCTTTCACCAGCTCCAATGGTTCAACTCTAAAACTGTGCTATTATAAAACGACCGACTGACTGTTTGGAGACGGCCAAAGTCTGAAATTCAATTGAACTTCGGACTTTGAAACATCCAGTCGTAACGTTATACAAAAATAACGAAATTGGTCATTTTCTCCAACTTTTCTCCCTACATATGCATAATATATGTACATACATGTTGTGGAACTAATTCACCGTGGTATGAACACAACAAAATAAGCAGCACGATTAGGGTGCGAGAAACATTCGCTCATTTAATCTAAACACACCCTTAAGCTCCTTCATTTTGAAGTGTAAACTTCGATTTGTGCAACAGAATGGTAGATATATGATGGTCTGTACATATACGAGGGTGGATTGATAAGTTTCCGGCCTAACCAAGAGATGACGCCACTAGGCCTACCTTGAGGTGACATTCTATAGTACCATCCTTGGATAGCTTGTAGCTATAGTTTCAGCCCGATCTCCTTGCTAGTGTAGGTTTGACAGCACG
>NW_020439040.1:2442358-2456680 GCF_000699045.2 Agrilus planipennis | reverse complement strand
TTTTAGACGGTAAAACCTTCACCTCAAATGAGGAGGTCAAAAACCTCCTCGATCAGTTTTTTGCCAGCAAAGACCAAAAATTTTATGAGTGTGAAATTATGCTACTACCAGAAGGATGGCAAAAGGTGTTGGACCAGAACGGTCAATATATAATTTAATAAAGTATTTGTTTATTATACGAAAACTGTCTTTCATTTCCACAAAAAAAAACGAAATGACTTTCCGAACAACCCTATAGTTCAAAAGCTAAAAACACCTTGATACGTTTGAAACTTTGCAGATATTAATGGAAATGATATTTCTTTATTTAAAACGTTGGTTTCTAAATTTTTAATTCATTTACAAATTTCTGCTGTTTGTAATATATATTTAATTTAAGTCCCTTTTTCCATAAAATGTAAAACTTTTAATCCATCGAGATCCGGTAAACAACAGTTACAGGTGGTGATATGTGATACAGTCTCTAACTTCTCCAACCACATCATTGAAAGTTTTACATTTTATGGATATATTATTTAAATTAAATATATTAGAAGCAGTAGAAATTTATAAATTAATTAAAAATCCGGAAAACAACGTTCTAATAATGAACAAACAGATTTAAATAGGTCACCCCTATACAACATACTTTATTGCTATTATTGTACTCACCCCCTGGCAATAGTTTTGCATAAATAGCCCTCAAGTACCCACACAATATTCATTCAGAATATGTTACTCGTATTGTTAACTATACAAAGTGTAAGCGAAATAAGTGCCGAGTTTTGAAGGTTGTAAACTAAATACAATAAACAATCGTACCGTGAATTCAGCAGCGTGATTAAGGGCAATTTTTTTTTTAAGAAAATCACAATAATCTACAATCCGAAGCCGGGCTTGGAGCAGCTTTTGAAGAACTTATTTATAGCTGGTTAAATTACTCAGCATCTTTTCGTTTGTTGTTTAGCAGATAATAATTTTTACACAAACTATTAAAGTAAAAAGTTTTCTTTCTCTATTTATTGAAAAATAAAAAGTGGCTGTAGTGCATTTTCTTTTTCACCAAACAAGTCGACGAACTATTGAAGTAACGAAACTATTTCCAATAAAGGAAGCATCGTAAAAATAATTTCCTGGTAATACTTTTCAATGTTCAGCTTGCTGTAAAAACAAAACCTCGCAAGTTAGCGATAAACATTCTTCGAACTTCTACAGTTTTGTGTTAATTTACTCGATCTTCTTTATTTGGGTCACTTGCGGAGTTACGGCTTCCTTAGTTATGACAAACAATTCTCGAAGTTGATTCATATAGTCGCAATATTTCAAGGAAATATTTATTTTTCTCTCATACTTCAATAAAATTCCAAAATACTTTTAGAAGTTTTTACGACATTAAACTGGTATTATCAAATGCCCGACGAGAATCAATTTCAACAGAAAATTACCAAACAGAATATTTCTTATTATTCTTTTTGTATTTAATCCAAATACAAGTATGAAGTCCTTAATATCACAATAAGAAATGCTATTTTCAATCTATGCTAATTTATCTTTCGTTCCATAGACCAGTTTAATTTCAATTTTTAAATTAAAACAAAAATTTATAAATATTTTTGATGACTACAAAAGGTCCAGTACTGTACACGTACAACATTATCATTAATGTTAGGATTTTTATGCAGAAGAAATGCTTTAAATATGCGCATAAATATGTCACCTTTTTCCTAAAAATATATACTTCGTTTTTATAATTTATGTACTTTATTTTTGATGAATTTTGCTTACAGGATAACAACAAAAATTAATACAAATAAAATGTTACAGTAATACTAAACGGTTCTTTCTTCGAATAACGGCTACAACATTAATTTCTCTCAATATACGTCAAAAAAATAACATACCTAAACCTTCAAATTTATTAACCAAGACAGTTGCCTCAAAGTACAACGGCTTCTCTAGGTAGATGAAATTATGGTAGAAAATAGCTACGGGGTATATACATAGACTATGCTACAGTTTAAGGGTAAAAAATTTAAACTAAAATTTCTAATTTATATTCAATAAATAGGATCTTTTTTAGAATTTTTTTTTCACGATCAATTTACGACAATTAATCCAAAAATTTTTAATAGGTAATGTCAACTAAGTCTCAGACTTTTGTTTAATAGGCTTAAGATGTTTTTAATTATTATTTACAAAATTGTGCTGTTCAGCCAATAGATAATCCCCAAAATGCAATTCATTCCTTGTAAGTTAAAACTACGTATTAAGTGTTCATTTATATGTAAATAATTTAAAATCTAATGTAACGTGACTATTGTTGTAATTAACCCCTGTAAAGATTTTAGTATTTACTTAACAATGAGACCAATTAACTCCAATACATCGTTCATTATAACAATTGTTATTGTAATATGACTGACGATCAGTTTAGATCTGTTTTTCGTTGCATTATCGTAATGCATATCTACGTGTTATCTTTGTGTTAATTATAATTGCAAATATCTCATGGAAAGCCACCATTCGTTTCTGTGTTTATACAACTTTCCGATGTTTGATATTTTTAAATGTTAACATAAAATGGAGCGGAAACTGAGCAGAATTTATAACCGCATGTTTCGTTCGTAAAACATTCGAGAAATGTTGATAAAAGTAAAATATTACTAAAAAGTCCAGGAAAACGTATCGGTAAAAACGCAGGACACAGACTAACATATGAGATGCAGTGAACTAAAAGTATTCTGAATCGTATCTTGTAACAAAAATCCGACGAAACAACTGAGGGAGGTTATGATGTGGAAGAAAAGAAATCACTTCGCTTACTATCAAGGCGAAACGTAATTTAATCCTGTCTTAAAGACGACCCAAAGATTAATGTCTCCACCGTTATATTTTGTTTCTTTTAAATTGATGGGAAACTGTTTTATTTGTATGTCAAACATTTTAGGACTGAAATATACGTTCACACCGAATTAAAGTAAGCGTACCAAGGGTAAAATTCAAGAGCCTACATTTCCAACCATTAGAAAAGCAAACAACTTTGCTTGCCTACTTATACGCTCCACGTTCAGTTCTAAAGAAGCTTATGTACTTGGGGAAAAACGATGTTGTTTCATCTTTGGTTAAATACCAACATTACTTTTCCAGGCGCCTGACTATTCCCATTCCATACTTGTCTACAAACACGCGCGCAGTTAACTGATCTACACTAAGACAGTTATTATGTACCCTCAAAGTACGTGCCTGACAGTAATTATCTCCTTTCAGTTAAAAGGAAATGCTATTCTGTAAATACCAATTAAAATTGAACAGTGAAAAGAAGGTCTCCGACAGAGTTAAAATTTGAATAATCTTGTTTTTAAAAAATGACTAATTGTTCACCTTCGTTAATAATAAATTTAAAAAATAAGCTTTTCATCTTAATATCTTGATAATCATTATAGTACTTTACGGATAAACACTGATCCGACGGGACTTGAACCTTGACGAAACTCTTGTACAAACTAGAGTGGGTGGATCGGCTTGCGAGTTTCGATGATTTAAGGAGCCGGGCCACAGGATCAACCATAATAAAGGGGTTCTTAAAGGGAAACCAGACTAAGGCAAGTCCCTGAAAGTACTAGACGAAAATGTTTAGCAATTTATTAAAAAAAAAAATGTATGTAAATTAACAATAGAAAACAAAGCAAAAGTATTAAAGGTGGGTAGAACGTTAAGTTAATTCACTTGTTATTATTTTTGGCTAAATATGCTTTTAAATGAAGCATATTCTTAAATTTGAATGAGGCAGTTTAAATAATTTTGCAAATGGTACTGTACACTTTTAGTCTAGTTCTCGCACGGTGATCGGTGGGGAAATGAGCTCCGCAGACAAATATGATTGAATTTGGAATTATTCTACGGCGCATCCTAATAAAGGGAAGGGGCATATCTCTAACTTCCTGAAACGAACAGTAGGTTAGTAAGACATCTTCTCAGGAATAAAGGTCTAGTAAGGTAAGAGACATATTAGAAGAAGAAACGAAAGTTAGGAGGGGTAGAGGTAGACCTAGATTAGATTACTGTTCGCAAATAGTTAAGGATATGGGTTGTTCTAGTTTTAGGGAAATGAGAAGATTAGCTCAGGATAGGAAAGAGTGGAGGTGCGTGTTCAACCAGTCTTAGGACTAACGACCTTATGATGATGATGAAGGTTTTCAAATGAATAATTTTATTAAGTGTGTACATTTTCTAGATATTCTTTAATACGTGATGACATTTTACAAACAAACAAAACATAGTTCACCGATTTGTGCAACAGAAACTTATGCCAAAGAAGTACGAAGTGATTTTACTCGACCTTAATTTTTCATTGAACAGTTGTATTGGCATTTCTTGTGATACAAATTCCACTTGCTTATCTCCATGTGCAGGTGCTGCAAAGTTTCACAACTACTCTAAAACAAATTCGCCTTTACCAGATTACAGATGAATGCATTAATTGAATTAACCTTCTGGTAAAGGATTCATTTTGGGTGATTCATATTCGCCAGAGTGTATTAAATCACGTTGGAATGTCATTTGTGTAGTTAGTTGAACTCAAAACGAAAGGATGAAATTTTTTATTTTTAGTTTGAAACGTTCCTAATTGCAATGCATTGATCTTCACTGCGAGTCTCATTACTACTAATTAAACCTTGTTTGAGGGTTTATCTAACGATTTCATTCTACGTGCATCCAGAGTTCACTCGTTCTGGTATTTCGTTCGTCGATGGACAAGGATTCCAATTTTCTAACCCAGCTCGAATTGTCACAATTCTGTCGGATTGTACACTTAACAGAGTTATAATTGGCATTAACAAGTCAAGCTAATTAGGTACGGTTTCCGTGTTTGAAAGCGTATGGAAATTTTTATTTAATTGCTGTACAATAAAAAAAAAACGTTATCATGAAGAAAGTACATGAAAATTGGAAGCTTGAGTTCTTCCCCTTCGGTGAAGATGGAGATGTCTAGATAGACAAAATCAAATACAGATGTATATAAATTTAACTCCAGCACCCTAAAAACTGTATATTTTTATTCATTGTTTGATAAAAATCTGTCACTAATTACAATTTTCCCAATATTATTGATTATTATTGAAAAATTAAATTATCGCTTAATTCACGAAACACTATATCTATAAAATACATTGCCAAAATTTCATGCGCAAAATTCTATACGAAGTTGGTAATTCCCCACTAAATAAAAATGAAATTCGACGATAATGCCTAAAAATGTATGTAAAGTTAGTAATTTCCCACTAAATAGATATGAAATTCTACCATATTTCCAATAAATCCTTATAATTTCTAGTAAATCCTGCCTCTCGAAGTTTATTCATGGTTTAGAATTCAAAATTTTCTCTTGCGTGGCATAGTAGCTGCAATATCAGCTTCTACGTCTCCTAATTTGGTTAAGTGAAGGTCAATTTATGTACGTGTGTAAAAAATACGTAAAGGAAATTCGATTTCCGCACGGGAGAAATCGCGAACAAAAACAGATTATAGATGTTGGAGAACAGAAAATGTTAACAGAGGAAGATTTGTTATACATTTTCTGGAAGACACATACGATCAATATTCTTGTAATTGCCACTGTTTACACGTTTTATATATTTCTTTAAATTGTCCGAAACTATTAAGTTTATGCCACCCTATACAATAAAATCGTTTGATGTGTGAGTAACCAAAGTAGAACTTATGATTATTTCGATTCATAACAATTTGAGTGTCGACGCGCGAAAATATAAATAATTTAATCATACATAACATGAGAAACGCTTTCAAACTAGTAGAGAATTACGACATACGTACGACTAAATCGATATTAGAATTTATAAAATGAATAAAACACAAAATCGAGGAGCTAGGTATTTTACGTTTTATGGTTACATTTTCGTATTATACCTTCCAATTTTAAATTTGCATCAATTCAATTGCAAACAGACTCAAAATATTGCACTTAAAAGTGAATAGCGATTGAGAAGATCCTGGTTTATGAGCGAAAGCTGAATCGTCTATTTAAAACCGTTTTATGGATATGAGATATTCAGTTTATGCAGTCTTCCATCTTTTTCTAAAGTGATGCATTTTGAGACGTACCCTCCAAAGGGTAGAGATTGTAAACATGATTACATTTACAAAGAAAAGAGTGCCAATGCTTACATACACCCTCTATCCATCTGGCTCTGTAAGGCAGTGAATTGCCATCTACTAATATCTACTTCTAATCAAGTAAAATTCGGAAAACAATTTAAACTTTTTATTTCTATTATGGCTACCCTATTTGTTCGTTATTTTCTCTACTCACCAACAGATTCCGAGAAGTTGTATGTTGCTGACACGGTTTGAAACTTTTCTAACAATTTATGTTCCAGAAGCCACAAATATGTTTTTAATAAAATTTGGTATCCTAAAGTGTAACCTTCGAATTATCCCAAACCCTTCTGTTACTGAAGCAGTACCAAATTGTATAGGTATTAAATAACAAAATTAACTAGTATGTTAGTAAGGAAAATTCTATATACATTTTTACATTTTTTTACCCTTTATGGTGTTTAATATAATCGTTTTACAGAGTTAAAGTATAAAATTGGTCATAGACCTCTGATCAGGAAGTGAATATTCGTAGTCCCAGTTTTTGTTTCTTTACCTACAGCTTTCCAAAGACAGTACATAACAAATTACTATTTGACAAAGAATATTTCTTCAGTTTTCCTGGTATTATTTGCTGTTACTATGTATACTATGACAAGTGAAAAAACGAATCGCAACAAAATTTTTGCTTCAAGTTTTACAGGTAGATTGTTAATGTACTTGTCGAATTTAAAAACCTGCCCGTAAAACCTCAAATAAAAATTTTATTGCCATTCGTTTTTCCACTTGCCCGTTGCCATTCGTTTTTCGTTTCACTTCTACTATGTGTCCCAGCATACATTTCGTTTTCACAGGTTTACTGAAAATTATGATTTGGTTTTTACACAGGCCGCAAAAAGAGGCAATAATGCCCAGCTACGTGGAGAGCAGAGGTAAGAAAACAACAGCTGAGCACAGCACACGCCGCCGGGACTGTAGCGGACTCCTCGCTCTCCGCGCAGCTGCGCGTTATATCCATCTAATACAGTCGTCGCCCTGTTTCCGCCGGCGCCAGCCTTTCTCTCCCTGCGCCGGTGAGCCTCCCACCCCGCGATATACAGTCTACCCCCTCCACGCAGCTGTAACGCTTTTTCGTGACAGAAAAAGAACCTAATGCCCCCCCCGTCTTTATAGAAGTTTCACTTCAATAAGTGTGCAATTCTACTCGACTCAGCGTAATAAAAAGTACTATCAGCGTACTCAAAAAACGTGATTAATTCGACAAAAATGTGTGCTACTTTTTCTCCTAATTAACTGTTCGATCCGTTTTTAATATTCGCAATTCGCGACTGAAGCCATTCATTCGTTCGCCGTACCGCATCTACGAATATATAAAAATTAACATCATATCGACCTATCCGAACATGAAAAATTACCCAAAACGTAAATCACAAAATACCACCATCTAACTGTGAAATGGAACCAATTGAACGCTGATCGTTTGTGGTGACTTTTATCGTCATATAATATCACGCTCTGAATTTGACAGCCTGTAAAAATTTAGGTGCAGATAGAGCGAGGCATCAAGCAGGATAGGCATATATGAGTGATGATGAAAAAGAGCGCGTCGTAATCATCATGTTGTGCCATGAAACCATAGCCGAACCGTTGGACCGGGTGTAGTTTATTAGTTGGTGTTGACGGTAAATGGCAAGGCGCGTTAATAAAATGAGCTCCCATCGTAATTACGGAGGGCGATTCAAAAGGTGCAGGAAACAAATGGCATAATTTAATGACGTCGAGACGCATTTTCATTAGTGAACGTTATAGCATCAATAACTGTTCCTCGTCTGTTCGGGTAATAGCGGTCGTCGGTTCCAACAACAATATTCTCTCTCACCGTTACCATTATTTTTGCCAGAGCATTGTTGCAGTTAATACCAAACTAGCGGTTTCGTTATCTAGCAAGAACTATATTGAAATCGTCAGGTAAACGTTAACAAACAATTGCGTACGATTTAAGACCATTTCGCAAGACCAAAACTGTCTTTATACTAGCAAGACCAATACCGAACTAACAAGACCAAGACTAAAACCAAGGCCTAACGAACGAGACCAATACTAAAACCAAAGCCTAACGAACGAGACCAATACTAAAACCAAAGCCTAACGAACAAGATCAGGACTAAAACCAGGGCCTAACGAACAAGACCAAGACTAAAACCAAGGCCTAACAAACAAAAGATCAAGACTAAAACCAAAGCCTAACGAATAAAAGACCAAGACTAAAACCAAGGCCTAACGAACAAATGACCAAGACTAAAACTAAGGCGTAACGAACAAAAGACCAAGACTAAAACCAAGGCATGAAAAACAAGACTAAGACGAACAAGACTAAATATAAAACCAAGGTCTAACGAACGAGACCAAGTCTAAAACCAAGGTCTAATGAACAAGACCAGGACTAAAACCAGAGCCTAACGAACAAGACGAAGATTAAAACCGAGGCCTAATGAACAAGAAAAAGACTAAAACCAAGGCCTAACGAAAAAGGCCAAGACTAAAAAGAAGGTCTAACAAACAAGACCAAGACTAAAACCAAAACCTAACGAACAAGATCAAGACTAAAACCAGGGTCTAACGAACAAGACCATGACTAAAACCGAGACATAATAAACAAGATAAAGACTAAAACCAAGGCCTAACGAATAAGATAAAGACTAAAATCAAGGCCTAACGAACAACATCAAGACTAAAACCAAGGCCTAATGAACAAGACCAGGACGAAAACCAGGGCCTAGCGAACAAGACCAAGATTAAAACAGAAGCCTTATGAACAAGAAAAAGACTAAAACCAAGGCATAGCGAACAAGATAAAGACTAAAATCAAGGCCTGACGAACAAGATCAAGACTAAAACCAAGCCCTAACGAACAACGCCAAGACTAAAAAGAAGGTCTAACAAACAAGACCAAGACTAAAACCAAAACCTAACGAACAAGATCAAGACTAAAACCAGGGTCTAACGAACAAGACCATGACTAAAACCGAGACATAATAAACAAGATAAAGACTAAAACCAAGGCCTAACGAATAAGATAAAGACTAAAATCAAGGCCTAACGAACAACATCAAGACTAAAACCAAGGCCTAACAAACAAAAGATCAAGACTAAAACCAAAGCCTAACGAATAAAAGACCAAGACTAAAACCAAGGCCTAACGAACAAATGACCAAGACTAAAACTAAGGCGTAACGAACAAAAGACCAAGACTAAAACCAAGGCATGAAAAACAAGACTAAGACGAACAAGACTAAATATAAAACCAAGGTCTAACGAACGAGACCAAGTCTAAAACCAAGGTCTAATGAACAAGACCAGGACTAAAACCAGAGCCTAACGAACAAGACGAAGATTAAAACCGAGGCCTAATGAACAAGAAAAAGACTAAAACCAAGGCCTAACGAAAAAGGCCAAGACTAAAAAGAAGGTCTAACAAACAAGACCAAGACTAAAACCAAAACCTAACGAACAAGATCAAGACTAAAACCAGGGTCTAACGAACAAGACCATGACTAAAACCGAGACATAATAAACAAGATAAAGACTAAAACCAAGGCCTAACGAATAAGATAAAGACTAAAATCAAGGCCTAACGAACAACATCAAGACTAAAACCAAGGCCTAATGAACAAGACCAGGACGAAAACCAGGGCCTAGCGAACAAGACCAAGATTAAAACAGAAGCCTTATGAACAAGAAAAAGACTAAAACCAAGGCATAGCGAACAAGATAAAGACTAAAATCAAGGCCTGACGAACAAGATCAAGACTAAAACCAAGCCCTAACGAACAACGCCAAGACTAAAAAGAAGGTCTAACAAACAAGACCAAGACTAAAACCAAAACCTAACGAACAAGATCAAGACTAAAACCAGGGTCTNTTTGATAATGCGGCATCAAAGGTTTTGTACTTACTTCTCAAAGAAATTTGCCGCTTTTCGGAAGTACATGGTTATGATACACGCGCCGGCGGCTTCTTTTGAAATCTAAAACAATCGTTGCCGCCACGCCGAAATCATAACATTTGACACTATTTGATTGCCGCCATAGGGTGTAGGTATACTCATGCAAAATAATTTCGAATTTTTTTACACGCTTTATATTATTGTTTGATTTGCGGCGGCATCCTTATCATAGAGCCGGCACGTGGCGAGGCGGCGCGGTAGAAAGCAAGGATCATAAATGTTTATTAAGAAACAGTTACTTCCATGGAAAACGACATATAGGTCAGTTGATTTTTCGAATTTCTTATCAAATCTTCAGTTATTTATTAATCTGCTTGATCTTTACTATGGCTATATTCATTCAAGCTCACAATGTTCCAATTCTAATACGTTTTTCTAGGATTTAAAGTAAACTTTAATAAATAGTAATAGACTAATAGGTAATTGCAAGACTTGCAAGACTCTTGCTGCAAGACCAAGACCAAGACCAAGACTGGGAGCGCAAGACCAAGACCAAGACCAGGTGTATTGGCGCAAGACCAAGACCAAGACTGGCTAAGTCTCGTCTTGTTCTTGCGTTTGGGCAACACTAGTTATCACCTGTATAAAAATTCTCCTATTCATGAATTCTTGATTCGTCGAAAACTTTTACATTTCACCTTCGTTCTTGGTGTCAGTTAACTCTATCCTAGAAGCTGAAATTTCTCAATTTTATAACAAAAAAGAACAAATAAAAAACTAAAGTAATAGCTACGCTGTGGTCTGTTGATTTTAATTCGACATATACAAACACTCACAGCAATAAAGTGGTTCACGTGCGGCTGGGATATCGACGGGATACAGGGTTAAAGATACACCAACTCCCACTCCTGTACTTCAAAGGATCTGCGAAGCAAATTGGAAAATATGACGCTAGGTGTCTGGGGGCACCGCAGGCGAACGTGAGCATATCTTAATTGCTACGAAATCCAAACATACTTTTATTAGAAACCAAAAAACCATTTGTAACAGAATTGAAGTCGGTGCCTTGAAAGTGCACGGATCAAAAAACAATTAATTTACAGTAAATCCTTCGTTATCCCCGGGGATTGATGGATATATATATTCGTACAGCGTTGAAGGGATAATGATAAAGTAGAAGTTCATACAAACATACGTTTGAGTTTTGCGAGAGCAAATAAATGAAACTAAACTTGCCAGTAGGTACATATGTTTGTTCACGTTAGTTGCAAATTCACTTACATGCAGCTATGTGATTTATTTGATACAGTCCTGTTTAAATTACAAATGCAAAATACCAACTAGAACTTAGTTTGAGTTATCTTATCAAAATAATCTCATAAACAAATGAAAAAGTCTTGATTCGTGACTCAAACATATGGGTAATAATACTTCTTTGTACTACAATAATTTAGTTACTATTACAATTTTTGTTTTTTTCTGGGGACTACCTGATCTGCTGTCACTACGTATAAACTTAAGCATGAGAAAGAACTTCCAAAATGTTGTCGACACCTGTGGGTGTGTGGGAGACGACATGGTGGTTACTGTGGCCGATCTAAGAAACTTTGCTATTTCAACCATGATGTTTTAGAAGTTCGTATACTGTTCCTACTAGAATGTTCTTAAATGTTTCTAACGCTGTCCTAGTTGTTTAGGATTGCGATGAAGTAGAATGTTCTAGAAGAAACCAAAAGAATCGAGAACGTTTTAGAAAATTTGAAAACCATTATGTATGAATAGTGGGGATGACTGATGACTGACAGTGTATTGGGTGTATAAGTTTGCAGGTGGACTATCGACCACAAAACACAACTGTAGGATAAGTGTGAATGTACTAGAATGTCCTTGAGTGTTTCTAGTGCTGTCGTAGGTAAGATTGTTCTCTGTAGTCTAGGATTGTGCTCGGGTAGTATGTCCTAGGAACAAACGAAAGAATTGAGAACGTTCTGAATTGTTCGAGAACCATTATGTATGAATAATGAAGATGAGTTCTGACAATGTATTGAGTGTGTAGGATCACAAAACACCATTTTAGGATAAGTGTGAATGTACTGGAATGTTCTTGAGTGTTTCTGGTGCTGTCCTGTATAAGAATGTTCTCAATTGCCTAGGATTATTATGAGGTAAAATGTTTTAGAAAGAACCGAAAGAATGTTCTAGAAAGTTCGAGAACCATCATAAATGAATAATGGGGATGGCTTCTGATACATATATTGACAAGTGAACTAAAAGCTCTTTGAAATTGAAAATTTAAAAAACTAAACCTTGTATATTTAGGTTATTTATGCTGCAATTCCGAATTGAAATAAAAGGCAATCAACATCAATTTATTTTTACTATTTCAGTTTGTATATGTATATAAAATAGATTTACAGTTGGCCATAACAGTGAGTTAAAAGATTATTTTTTCCTCTCCCAATTTGTCCTAAAACCGAACCGCGAGCTTTAATGTTATCTGAAATTAGATCCGGTGCGACAAAAAGGACATTAAACTACAATTTAATTACTGTTTTCCCAGCGACGCGGCCGCAATTTACGAGAATTTTGGTTGGTAGAATAACATATCACCAGGCTATGCTGTACGTTATTTTGCAGCTGTCGCGGCACCGAATACGAAATTGATTGTCAACTAGTTGGGGGTAGGTTGAGGTTACGAACGCTAAAGTGCGCAGGCGTAGCACGTTCGCGGATCAGATCGCGTCGAAAAGTATCGCATCGCGTCGCGTTGTTTTTCGCTTCAATGCGAATGAGGAACGACTACAGATGTCTCTGCTACGCTTTATCGGATGATTTAATGTTGTCCTTTTGTTTCAGCTTCCCGTATTCGATACGAGATCACGAGCGGTAACATAGGAGGCGCCTTCGCCGTCAAAAATATGACAGGTGCTATTTACGTAGCTGGCGCTTTGGACTATGAGACACGGAAACGGGTAAGTACTTGACAGCAGTCACCGACACCGTCTCCACTTCACCCTCATGACACTGGGTGCCTACTACAATGTTAAATTGCACACCCGCGCGGATAACCTTTCAAACAACCCGAGCATCTGACATTATTAAAAGTTTATACAAACATTTAAAACTTGTTGCTCTTTAAACGAATATTGGGATAAAAACTGCCAACAAATGAACTGTTACAGAACAGATAATTACAGTTTTTATTAATTGCGATATCTTTTTAATCAAAACGTATTTTTTAAACAATTTTCTAGTACATATTCAAATTTTTAAAAATTTTGTTTAAATTATGTTTCAGTATTTATTAGACCGTCGTTACAACTGCAGCTTGATTCTAGTTCATTATTTTATTGAATAAAACGCTGACTTGCTGGCTCTCATCGGCTTATTAATTACGTGCATATAGATTTGAAAGTGACTCAAAATTTTAACGAAACTAAGCCTTTGTTAAAACAGAATTAATTACTCTGTGTCAGTAATCAGATTATGCATTGTAAGTAAAACAACATTCCCTCATATATTTATGTATACCTACATATATGAATATGATTAAATTTTGACAAGTATTGATGATCAGACAGTAAAATAATGTGCTGTTAGCCATATTTATAATAGATGTTGCAAAATACTGCTGTGCTAATGTGCAATTTACCATTGACTTCTAATTCGTTTGTTTATCACTAATAATATCCACGGATAATTAAACTACATGAAAATTTCACCGAATATGGTGGGGAGCTTCACATAAGGGATGCATAGCTTCAAAATTAGGTGTTGAGCAAACTAAGGTACTTGCTCCGTTGTTAGGACTTAGATGGTATACTTCATTTACTTTCTCTAGCGATGTGCCCCTTCCAATGTCTTGGATGCACGCTGGCAAAATCGTAGGTAGGGAGAAAAAAGCTTATTATACTCTCGACTCTTGTTCATTAACCATACTTTTTCATACAGTACTTGCCAAAAGTTTTGTTCAATCATGAACAGCAGCGCGAGTCGAAAACCAGCGTTGAAGCCTTTAATATGTCTTCAAATATAAATAAATATCTCGTTGAAATTTTCAGTAGTAAATGGTACCAATAAGAGCACATTTGAGCAATGAAATTGTAGTGGATAAAATGGTCAATTTTTCCGTGCAGTACTGTACGGATTATACGCTCCTCACCGGTTAAGAGTTTGGCCGAGAGTTGTCTCCTTCCTTTTCTGGCCTAGTGCTGTTCTTTTCTACTTTGCGCCGGTCAAACTGAAGGTCACATCGCTACAGAAAGTAAACGAAGTATACC
>NW_020439040.1:2439107-2441333 GCF_000699045.2 Agrilus planipennis | reverse complement strand
AAAAGCTCATTATACTCTCGACTCTTGTTCATTAAACATACTTTTTCATACAGTACCTGCCAAAAGTTTTGTTCAACCATGAATAGGAGTGCGAGTCGAAAACAAGCGTTAAAGCCTTTAATATGTCTTCAAATATAAATAAACATCTCGTTGATATTTTCAGTAGTAAATGATACCAATAACAGCACATTTGAGCAATGCAATTGTACTGGATAAAATGGTCAATTTTTCCGTGCAGTACTGTACGGATTATACGCTCCTCACCGGTGAAGAGTTTGGCCGAGAGTTGTCTCCTTTCTTTTCTGGCCTGGTGCTGTTCTTTTCTACTTTGCGCCGGCCAAACTGAAGGTCACATCGCTACAGAAACTAAACGAAGTATATTAGAGACGCTCGAAATGCAGTCTCCTTGCTTCCAATGCAATGACAAAGGCTAAACGGATTAACGATATGCCTTTGCTCAATCCAGCGGCATCAGTCGGTACATCGGCTTGCAAACCTCATAAATACGTGTAATATGTTTATTTTTTAACTTTTACATTCAGCTGCCATTTGGTTTGTTTCATTTAAAAATTCAAGGGGATGCAACTGGTCATTTGCTCTCATTAGACAGTCACCACTGACTAGATGTGCAAATGTTTGTATAATATATACTGACCGATCGAATATTGCTGACGCACTCAGAGTATCTGTCTCTATACGTGAGACTTGTCCACGAGAGGCTTTTGCAGCTTGTCCTGCGGATTAATGCACGAATGTAGGTGTACAAATCCACACACATACGTGCACGTAAAATAGAAGTCGTGTACTAAGCCTGTCGGAAACACGTCACCAACTGACCAATAAATAATAGCAGTGGCATTACCACTAGATGTATGGTAAATGTGAGAATAACGCATTGGTTGTTTTGGACCACAAATGACCGTTTCTAATGTTATCGCCTATTCAGTTAACTATTCTATATGTACATATTATTAGTGAGAGTGGTTATAATAACATCTGCTATCGTTATTTAGGAGTAATGATGAGTAAAACCGCTTTTGGTCTTGCTATACCATTTCCAATTTCGTCACAAATGTTAGACTAACTTAATTCTTTTATTAATGGGGTTATAACTAAGACATAGACGAAGACATTATCATCAAGACCAAGTCTAAATCTTTATCTACGAGACTGGACCCATTAGTAGACGTGAACTTGAAAAAATTATTTCAGATTCTATTTTACTATTCAAATTCTAGTCCTGGTCTCCTCTAAAACAAAACTAAAATCAGACTTGCAATAATATGACTAAAACTAAGACTAAATCCATATAAGTGATGTGTAAAGATGATATTGATATTGTCAAAAGCACCACACTTGACTGTAACTTGTCCATATGAACAAAATCAGAAAACGGAAGAAAACTTAAATCATCTTAATATTGCTATTTTTTTTAATATTTCTTTTAAGCATTAATGTGAATTAATATTCAACCCTCTACAGATTATCAGAGCGTCTAAAGTGGCGAGGGTGTGACAACAGCAAAATTTTTCCCCATTAATTTGAGGTTATCTGTAGAGGGTTGAATATTAATTTACATTAATGTTTAAAAAAATTATTTACTACTGGATAGATTTTGATCAGCCTTTGTAGTTTTATTGTTTAGAGGTTTAGACGCTTCGTCTTTATCTCCAATAAAAATTAGCTCGATATCAAGTTTTCATACATGCAGATGACAACGATAGCCTTCGTGAAATGTGCCAGGCACAACCACCAAAAAAGTTTTACTAATTAATTGTTTTGAGTTTTAAGGATTCTTTTTACCCGTAAGGCACTAAAAGGTCGTTAGCGTAATGACTTGTTAGTCGTAACAGTAGTCTACTGTTTTACTAAAATATCAACGTGGAGACATGGAGAACCTTTTTTCTACAATCACCCGGGTATTTAACAACAGTAATATAAACATACAGAAAATCACAAACTAATATTATAAATTAGCGCGCAATTTAAAATAATAAATTAAAGTTCATTTAATAAATATTCATAAATAACTGGTTCTTCCCCCTGCTCCCGGCCATTTTTATTGCTCCCGGCCATTTTTATTGCTCCACTATGACGTTGTATCGGCCATCATTCTTTTCTAATTGTTGCAGTTGTCGGCCATCATTCTTTTTCAATTGTTGTCGCATTGTCACTGATGTCGGCCATTATGGTTTTTTAATAGATGTATAGTAATCAATGATTAAA
>NW_020439040.1:2423175-2439069 GCF_000699045.2 Agrilus planipennis | reverse complement strand
CTACGTAATACTATTTTGCCCTGTGCTGACAGCACTCATAATTTCTTTTCTACTTATATTATATTAAATACAAGCTTATAACTGTGGTTGTCATTTTATCCAATTGTATTTTAATTGTTTATTAATATTTATTTTAACTATAATTATTTTAAATGGCGTGTTAATTTGTAATATTAGTCTATTTTTTTTTATTAGATATTGTTAAATATTCGTGTGATTGTAAAAAAAAGGTCCTCCATGCCTCCGTCTAAAATAATGCAATAACTTAGTAATCAACCCTGATAAAGGCTTCCAGTAAAACGGCGAAACGTCGCTATAAGATTACAAATAAAATAAATAACATTTCAATTTTCTGGTCGCTTTCATGGAAACAGTTCTAATTCATCATTGGGGAAGCTAGTACAAGGGATACCTATACGATGATCATTGTGGATTTACCTAATAAGTCAAATAGTAAATAATTTTTATACCAGAACAAATTACTCTTTTGGGCTAAACAAATATGCATCGACGTGATATTTGCAGAAATGCCACCTAAATTATTTATTAAAAGCTCAACATTAAGCTACTGCATGGCTTGAATCTAATATCGACAGTTTTATGATTAATTATGCTCGTAATTTTCGGGGCATGAATGGAAATTCTGTAGGTAGCAATTTATCATCTAAAAAATAATTAAAAACGTGACTTCGTCTGTCGGGGGATTTTTGCCTTTTTATATTTTTCTATATCGGAAGTGGAGTTAATTTATATTTAGATCATGTCATTTTTAAATTAAATGTCACCCTTGCGGAAAAGAAACGCACCTGCATCATTAAATAGATTTTGGCAAACGAATACCACCTTAAAATATCATTAACACTGGGTCACATCAAAGTAATTTATGACTCGAATAGGTAATTAGGTTAGTTACATTTTGTGAGATACAAATAGAAATTAACTGGAAACCATTAGGTAAAGCAACTACATAAATCAACATCGCCGTTTATTAAGGTTTTGTACGTAAGAATAACAAAGTCCTAATAGTCCAGGCGAATTAGCTGATAAATCGCCATTGTTTGGAAAATTTTGGACTACACCTAATTCTTGCATATAAATTACTAAAAAATTACGTACATTCATCATTAATAAACTTGTGCGTACGCTTACAAAAGTGAGGAATTTTGCTATAAACATTTTAGGCCGTTTGTCGATGTTTTTTCTTTTTTCGTCAATAACTATTTTTCTAATTGTTTAAATAAAAAAAGTTAAATGAGAACGTTGTTTAGAATCATTTTTTTATAAAGGCAAGGGGGCCCGATTTTTCAGTATGATACATTTTCTTCAATAAATTAGGATTTATTGGAAAAAAAGCGGTTTATTTCATATCGACTTTTAAAATAAAAAGCCACTTTTGTAGTTATTAATTCGGCTAAAATTTTATTCCGATCGAATAAACAGGTGACGAGTAATTAATTTGTCAATAAAAAAGATCCAGGTATACATTTCATGATGCTACCAAATGTTAATTATTATTGATCAGTTATGATCTATGCTCACAGAAAATATGTAGGTTGTGTACTTCTATCATGTTCAGTCATTAAAAGTATATTTTTTGATTATTTAACGTTATTTTTGGCTACTTGTAATCTCGATTTTTAGGTAACATACTTTTATTGGTCCCAAATTAAAGGTTTTTTTAATAGATACATTTTCATAATCTTTTTATACAATTGTTAAAATTGAAAAAAAACTTTAATTTGAAAAAATTACAAAAATATGAATTAATTATTATTTCGACGATATCTTCTAAACAGTTGGAAAAATTGAAAACAGTTACAAAAAAGTATATTTTACAAATGTTTGTGTATATATTACAGTTTTAATACAATAAATCGCAACTAAAGTGTATACCTAACGGAATTGAACTGTAAAATTGGGAAGTTACAAGAGTGTGTGCAGTTATTTATAGACTTTTGATTGCAGTTGTTTTTGAAAATCAAAATTGACGATTTTTAATTAAATTCACTCTGATGAAACGATAACATTTTGAGCAATGGGAGTAGGCGCGTCAATTAGTTCGGTCGTTGTAGACTCTACTATTAAACGTTTTATTCGAAGGTTCATATCAAAATGGTATATTTTATCGAAGCCTACAGCTCTAGCGATTTTAATTGCATCGCGAAATCGCATATTTACTGTTATTTTTTGATTACGCGAACTTTATAGAGATTAATCCTGATAATTAAACAGTAAACACTGAATATAACTCTTGCCTCTCGCACTTCAGACATCACCGATTTTTATTTTATTTTTAATTATACAAAAATATTGTTTTACATATTACTCCTATTAGTATTACCATCTTATTCAGTATTATTTTAAATCGACGCTGTAAATGACATTATACTTTCTTTGCCTACTTAGTCTATCAAGAAAAAGCCATTCTTTTGATCTCAGTTGGTACATAAATACATTTCTTTGTGTCGAGGCAATGTACAAAGCTTCAAACAATATATAATCCAATTTCAATACTCTGAAAGTGGTCAAATGTGTCAAGTTTCTTATAAAAATTCAATTTCAAGTATTCGAGAAAGAAAAATCATGCTGTACGTATTGATTGGCATATTTATACCGTGACAACAAAACGAAACCTAAAATTTGAAATAAAATGTAGAAAAAAGCCACATTTAAATTAAGAACGGTAAGAAGTAAATAATAAATAATAAATCTCGTTGTGATTTTCGAATAACGATAGTGTTTAGTGCTATTAATTATATCGGTATTTTTACAATTATTTCAATTCAAAAACTTTTAGTTAGTGTGTGTAATTAGTGTAATTGTTTACTTTCATTACATTTCAAATTTCTTTGTTGCTTTATTCAGTTCAACTTCGTAACATTTCTTCAAATATCTCTTAAACTGTTTAGGCCATAAATTCCTTTCTTCTATTGTTTGGCTTTATGATATTTCGTGAATATTGTTACATAAACAAAATGTACTTACGTGAGGAATTCAAACAGTTCCTGTTAAGGATGTTTGGGAGGTATAATCGGAGACAAGAGTACATAAAGTTAGAAATTCGTAATTAATTTGGTTTTGCTGCATATCATGAGGTAAATAAATACTATCTATACTAAAAAAAGTGTAGGTACGGTTTGATTGGAATTTGAGCAAAAACTTTGAATAAAATAAGAAATAACGGATAATATGGAAAGTTTTGAAGTGACTTTTGGCAGTGAATATGCCTTGATTTCAACTTCGAAACAAAAAATATTTAGTTTCAATCTTTATTAATAATGAGTGTAAAACTTTTCAATATGTTTAAATAATAATTAAAACTTTAAAATTGCATTTATTTCAGACAATTATAAATGTTATCATTATATTATCAAGTAAAAACGAGATTTTCAGCTAATTTTTCAATTTTTCCCCGATAACCATTTTTTTGAATTTGAATAGCCTTACGCTAAAGTGATTCTTCAGAGTTCAAGTTACTTATTATAAAGTTTTAGAATAACTTTTTAACGGTTCAGTGAATCGATTTGTAATTTTTACAGGAGTTTTAAAATTGAATGAGAAACGTTCTTCCAAATTTTTATTTGTCTCGTAGCATTTTGACATACATCTCAAACATCCTAAAGCACAAATGAGGTTTTTCTGATTGTCATTAATAATACCTGGCGCATGTTAGTTCTTTCGTACTTATTCTAGTAGAACGGAAGTTCAAAAACGCAATTTCCTAGTGGTCTCCGGATAATTTTTTATCTTACGACTGCATAGACAGAATTTTCTTTTAATATAAGATTCACGTTTTTGATTGTGTACGTTGTAGGTAAAAAATTATTTTAAAACTGTGTTGTGTAGTATTAAAAAAAACTGTAAGTACCTATTGATTGGATAAAAAACTACGCCTATTGGTAAGAAATACAGTTATTAGTACGTGTTAATATGTGTCACAGCTTTCATGTTTTTGATCAGATTATACCTACTAATAAAGAATTTCTAAATTGACAGGTAAAATGACAGGTAGGATAATAGGACAGCGAGCGATATAGAATTGACCATTAATTGTTCCTATAAAAATTGCACGCATCAAAAACTGTCGATTGGATTAAAGCCAAAAAAAATATGAGCTTTCGCGCATAATATCGGATTAAACAAAAATAATAATGGATGGCATGTGTTTAATGTTTTATTTAATCTAGCTGAGTTTCCATTTTAATGTGTTGCATTTGCCAGTTAAAAAATGCTTGTTACTAAAATTTTATTGCAATACAGAAAATTTTGTAAGGAAAATTCACGTTCGATTTTTGAAACAACGGTTCTTTGAGTCCTTTAAAGCTATTATGTAATAAACATTAAAACAATTGAAAATGTTTTTACTTGATATCATTATAATGTTACTTTTCAAATATCCTGGATACGTATATGAAGTTAGTTACCAAAAATTGTAGTGCTGTTAATGGGTTCTTATGAATCAAGAGAAAATTCTTATACCTACATGACATTTTGTTATAAAGCGTTAAAGAAATTACTGTTGCACATAGTAAATAACTAATTGTTCGAGGTACATCTGTAAAATTTGATTTGATTAATTTATTACAGATTCGTAATAAGAAAACGAAATGAATGTTGGAACTTAAAAATTGCTTCTACTTCAAAATTTTTAATATGACGGATTAATATGATGTTTTCCTATTTTGCAAAGCTCAATTTTTCCTTTAGCGATACGGAAAATGAAAAGTCAGAAAAGACAACAAATAAGAGAATGACAAGAATTTGAACAAATAATGTACCATATGTTAAATTTATAATTTACCTATTTTTTGTTCAAAATTTTTACTACTTCTTCACTTCTTGTACAGTAATATTTTCAACCTATCGCAACTAATCGACTCATGTATTTTCAACTCTCGTCCATCCTCATTTTGTGGCAATCACAGACCAAATAGAAAAAAACTGCGTAAATCTTTTGTGCAGTAGTTACAATTAATATAAAACGTATAATTTGGTTTTGCGCATTTATTTTTTCATTGGCTGAGCGGCGTAGAAGAAGTTTTGCGTGAGAAGTGGGAAGTGGGGACGAAAAATTTGAAAATACATGAGTAGAATCAATTGAAAATAGGTGGTACTGAAAAGACATGAGTTCAAAATACATTTGTACTGTATTATAGTAGAACGTTTTGCGTACTCTATATTCTTAGTGCTGAACTAAATGAACTACTGAACTATACTAGTGAATTAGTTCACTTCATTGAAGAAGATTTATTGAATTACGTCAGTAATTAAACTACAATTCCCAAGTCCAGGCACGACGTCTTCTAACAAAAAGGATTACAATCCCATTGGTTTTTAGAGACTTAGTCCATAATGTCTCGAATATTTACATAACTACAAGAATTGCATACTTAACTAGTATTCTTTTCCAATACCTTTTTGAAATAGCCTGTACAATTAATTGAATTATTTTTAATATTGTTCAAATAAAAAGCGTATGAATTCAAAATCATTAACGAGTAACCAGACGACAGGCAATTACCGACCATAAACAGCCGGGAAAAATATATCTGATGTTATAATATGTAAGTGACGTCTACTTCCAGTAGACCTTATCCATAAACCATACACATTGCAGGTTTGGTACGAAACCTCGTTGTAAATTTGTAATTAAAAGGCGACTGATTGATTCAGTGGTAAAATTCTGGCTGACGCAAAGGCGTCACTAATGAATGACATCATATACGCTTTCCTGGCTGGTTCGTAGTCGGTCGTTACCACTCGTTTCTTTAACGTAAAATGTTCTAATTCCTTTAATCCCAGTTATCAGTAAATGCTATTTAAATTTTAATCCGGCTTCTTGTTAATTTACGAACAATAGAGCGTGTACTAGGGTTGGGTTTCTACGTAATGTTATCCGACCCCGTTTTATCCCCTTGTTGCCGCAACCGAGACGAAATTCTCGGCGAACAATGTTCAGCACCCTTGCCGCTTTTGAGAATCTTGATAAACATCGATGTAGAATCACTATCAACGACACAATTACCATACATCTTCTGGTATCAAAAAGCCACAGGGTGGTGCCGCCATATTAGTGACGCCATAGGGACGACCCCTAAAGGGTTAAACGTTGTAACATTACGTTTCCGTATTTAACCCTCAATCTACTCTACCTTTTTGTTATCATTGGAACGTGATTGGCCTGTTACCAATTAAAAGAAAAATCATTGCAGGTATAGAAACCTCAAAGATATAGTAGAGTGACTTGTAGAGTTCNCACTTTTGGCAAGTTTTCAGATAAATCAATTTTAAAGTTTGAAAGTGTCCCGGTAATACATACTAAAAAAAACAAAATATATATTTGTCCTTATATCATGATTTATTAACGTTCTGGCAAAAACTTTATTGAGCAAAGTTGCAATACACTGATGATGTAAGGTCTAGTCTACAGCTAGAGTTAAACATCTTTATTGTAACAAAGTTTTTATATATTACAAAATAAGCAAAGCTAAGTAAAATGTATTGCTATTATGTTTTATCCCTATATTACGTATCTAACACCTCCCCCATTAATTTGAAAAATTAAAGTCCATTTCTAATAAATTAATTTTTTAATAAGATAACGATATAGAATAACTATTTTTGATCGATGTATACCAGTCAAATTAATGATTGATACAGGTGCCTCTATAAATTTAATCAAATATAAACCAGAATTGAAAAAATTTATAGATTTTATAGATACTATTAGTGTTTCAGGATTAAATGCTGATTCGTTTAAAACATTAGATTCTATCACAATAAATTTCAAGGAAAAAAACATCAAGTTTCATTCAATATTAATTTGAAATCATTTTTTTCGATTTTTTATTTACCCACTACAAACTACCTCAAATTAATGAGGGAAAAATTGTTGCTGTTGTCACACCCCCGCCGGGAATCGAACCCGAGACTTTTGGCTTTGGCTTTACGCACCAATGTTCTGACCATCAAAGGTCCCGGGTTCGATTCCCGGCGGAGGTGTGACAACAGCAACAATTTTTCTCTCATTAATTTGAGGTAGTTTGTAGTGGATAAATAAAATTAAAAAAAAATCGAAAAAATGATTTCAAATTAATATTGCATATTAATCCACTATTAAGTAACTAACAATGTCAAATATTTTATTTTGTCTGTAAGTAAATATTTAGTAAAAGACGATTTTGAATACCATGAAAAACTATTGACTGTAAAGCTGAATTCATTATTTCAATATTTCTCCACTTTTTTTATTTTATTTGTTAAAATTTTATTTTCAATATCTGCCTGAAATTCATAATTTCATGCATACTTCAGCCACTTATCTAATGTTTAATAGTTTTTCTGCTATGCGGTTGCAATAAAACGTTGTAAAGATATCAACGGACTTTAAAAGTTAGTCTACTATATCTTTGAGATTTGTATATAGCAAATTCGTCCTTTGAGATTAGTGCAGAAATGATTAGGGGTGTCGCTAAAGGTGTCAGGGATCTACCAAAAGCGACACTGGGGCATAACCGACATTTTCCAGCTAAATGGAGGTTACCTTTGCGGTTGAGGTAGACAGCGAATTTTCAAAAATGAAAATACACGTTGACTGCGAAGTCCCCGGGCTCTTTTCCCGGGAATTTTTTTATGACTACCATAAAATTCAGCAATTCAACTTACTGTAATCGGAAAGTTAAAAATGAAATTTTACAAATATTCAAAAGTTAAATGTGAAGGTAGCTAATAACTCAATTCTTTTACTACAATCGCAGTACGAATTGCGTCTCGCCGCCTCCGACAACCTAAAAGAAAACTACACGACTGTCGTAATTCACGTAAAAGACGTCAACGACAATCCTCCAGTCTTCGAAAGACCTACATACAGGACCCAGATTACTGAAGAAGACGATCGCAATTTACCGAAACGAGTTTTACAGGCGGGTGGCGCATGTCGTTGTTACTTTTTATTTCGCTCTAGCTGATGCAGTTTGCTACTTATCCTTAGCAACAAAAATGGACGCCTTATTTGCACGCTAGTTTTAGGTGCATGCTCAATTTTAATGTTCTTCTTGTGAATATTAACGGAATGTCATTAATTCAAAATATGCCTATTATGACAACAAACATCGTCTTAACAGTGATTAATTAATTAAGAATACTTTTAATTGCAAAAGAAAAGGTCTATTCTCAAAAGTTGCCTTCTGTTTTTAGAATCTTTAGCTTTCATAAATATTAATTAAAAGTTCTATGTTTATGTTGATGATAAATAAATTTCATCGTAAAACAAAAAGTAGAAAATATTTACGTATTGGATTTAAAAAGGTTTTCTTATTTACTATATTTGCAATGCAATTATTCAGTATTACCCAGTGCCTATTAATCTTTCAATTAAAATATGATTTAATCAGGTTTAGCTGATTGAGTGGCCTATTACTAACCACGTGTATTTAGCCAATCGATCTGAAATTTATTTTAATGCAGAATTCACTCTAATTTTTTTTGCTGGTAATTTAAATCATAGCCATCAACTTTGTTATTGGCAATAATTCATCACTAAAATAACTAAATACAAAAAATAAAAAGCGCTACAAATCCTAAAATAAGACATTATCGTTCTGATGAGAATACATGATGTACAGATTCAATACAAAACAGTGACATAGCCCCACATAAATTCACTTACACTGTCTATAAAGTAATACGTATTTTATTTCTTAAAAATTCAATTTTGGGAGTTTCAATGCCCTTACCATCAAATGCAACCCATTCTCGAAATGCATTGTCTAAAATGCATTAATTATTTTCTAGATGAAAATAGAGAGTTCTACTTACTCGAATAACATCGCATTCTAAATTCCTAACCGTTTCATTTATTCTTGCCTCTAGGGTCTTTCTGGATTTGGATAATCCCACAGCAATTTTTCTAGCTGCTAAAGAATTTGAGTCAATGGTTTTCTGTATGCGAGGCAATTATTTTCCTTGGAAATGCACGCAAATCCTGGTTACCAATTTTATAAAGATCACTCATTAGAAACGTTTTGAATGGAAAATTGATTTAGCTATATCATATATAGGTAAACATCGAATAGAACACGTCCGTGGCATTTAATTCAAAATTTTGCACTCCACTGTTTTTTATTGCAAATGCAAATAATTTTTGTTACAGTTTTGATCAAATCTTTGTCACTTGTTTTCTCGTTGACAGGTTAAGCATTTCGTAAAAAGTTCCACAAATGTTTTTAACTGATTGACCAAACGAAACCCTTTAATGAAAATGCTAGGGAACGGAAGCTGCACGATTCATTATAGCACTGAAAACATCCCCTAAATACCATCATAAAATTGAAACATTTGTTTCGATTATACATTTATAAATTTAAACTTCCATTTAGAATTCAATTTTCGTGAAACTGGAAAATCGTCCACACGATAATTAAAAATGATTACAAATCCAAAGTGATATCAAAATTGTATCTGTTTTAAACCAGAAATTATAATAGGTACGCGCAAAATAATGTAAAATGTAACATACCCTTCTCCCCGTGCCCATTAAATAATTAATAATGTTGTTTATAATTCAACGAACCCTCGCGGTTTTACCTGTGAATAAATATATTGTTTATCTGCTTTTAACACGACTATTTAGTATTTGTACATATGCTAAGCCGTATACCCCTTTTAATCTTATCGTAAAACTGAATCAATTCTACCGTTTCCATTTCGAAATTGTTGCCATTTGACTCAAATATCAACCCGCATAGCGTCATTTGCAAAACGGAAATTAAGCACAGCCGCTAATTCGAAACGTTATGTTTATAAATGGACCATTTCGGTAATCTTGGAATATTATCTTCCACGTTAAACGACTTCGGTGGGAATTTATAATTGATTAAATCGACCATTGTCTTTTTTATTGTTCATATTCTGATACTAGAACGAAGTCGTTCTGTTGAAGAGAATATAACTTATTTTGCCTTAAATGCTACCCATTGGAATTTCGTATTAGTCTTAACTTAATCTTGCAAAATTCAGCTTAAAACCATTATATAAAATGTATTGCATTTAATGTAACATTAAAATAGATTAAATTATCAATTAAATCCAGAATATCAGAAAAAATGTACTATCATCGCGAATCTTCAATAATTTTAATGTATTCCGTAAGAAATTTGTTAATTTAACCGAAAGAACATGGTATACCTACTTGAAAGGTGTGAAAGTTCAATAATTTAATTTTGGAGCAAAAGCTATTACGAAATTACTACTGATCACTAATATTTGTTAGAATCAACTTCGTTTTATACGATAATGATGGAATATAACCCTCTTTCACACCCTTTAAGTAGGTATGTCATGCCCTTTCGGCTAAATTAACAAATTTCCTATTGAACATATCTACAATTCTTTCAAATTCGCGATGATAGTAANCTCATCATTCGTCGGTAACACCACATTTCTAACGCTTCTAACCTGACTGTAGACAAATTTAAATATCAATCTCACCTTCATTTACTGTATACTGAGTTGCAATAAAAAATAATGCAAAAATGATTACTTGCTGAATTGTGCTTTTTTTCTATGTGAACTGTACCATCTTTCAATGCAATAATATTTTCTAGAAAATTTTCCGAAAGTGCTAGAGACGACGGAAGAATTTTTTTTTTTCATTTCGTTGTACCTAATAAAAAAAAAGAAAGCAAAAAAAATGTTAAATGCAAACCAAAAAAGACCATTCACCCCGATAATTTAGAAATGTTAAGTAGAAAAGCTTGTAGGTCCTGGTTGCGTCGGAAGTCACTGAGGATACGAGCAAGTTCCTTATTGAATAAAATTAAGAAGCAAACACAAAGTAAGGCTGTTACACTGTCACATTTAAACAACATGTCTGCTGTCAATTCTCAAGTAATCATTTTGCCTGTCTTCTTTTTCGAGCGCTACTTCGCCATGACAGATTTACGTAGGCTCGAACGCCTTAAAAAAAATCATTACCGTCATTCAAAATCGACCTTCCAGTTGTTTTTCCACGTCTACTAAAGAACATATCGACGTAAACAACCACATTTTCCAGCCGACTTCCCGCAGCGTCAAAAGAGTGTAAACGTCGAGCAATGAGAAGTAGTATAAGTTTTTATTATTTTGAAAAAAAAAATTGTACAAACAACCGCTTCATTCCGATCCTCACTCGAGGGAATTAGAAGAAACGAAAAGTTAATTGAGCGGAAATTACATTGCCCTAGAGTAATTTGTATAAATGTAAAAATACCGCGTAAAAATGAAAAGAAATCCATCCATTTTTATTTAGCTTGGCAAAAAAGAGAAAACACATATCGAGAGATATTGCATTTGTCGTAAAAAACATTTTTTTTCTTTTTTTATAGCCCCTATCAAAGATTTTATTACCTAATTACTTAAAACTTTTCATTTAGTGAGTTTTTTCGTATATACTAGATGACGTTAGTAGGTACAGCAAATGAAGCAACCTTAACAAGAATAAACGCTTGGCTAATTCGCCAATAGAGGGCGATATATTATAACTTGCAATGATTGATAATTCCATATTTAAATACAGTTAAAACGTGATGACATAAGTCATTATTTAACGAGAGATTAAAAATGAGCATGCATCATCGTTTATCGCCGTTTTTCTGTTTGTTTGTCTTTTGTTTGCCGTGTTGCATTTTATGTATGTATATGTATCTGTAATGCATGGTATAGTATGAGCTAACCCTCGTCGCCTCAGACAGTCTCAACGAGAACTACACCACCGTGGTAGTGTACATCAAAGATGCCAATGATCAACCACCTTCCTTCGATCAATCGTCGTATATCAGGGTCATCGAGGAAGAAGTACCCGGATCGTACCCTTTTCTGCTGATGGTGGTAAGTAGAATTTGAATTATATTATACGTGATAATGAGATCAAATAAGATCGAAATCGCGATCAACATCTTATAGTTTCTGACTTTATATAATAAGAACTTAATCCATACGTAATCCACTGTGATGTGATTTACCTTGAGTAACGTTTGAAATACTACAGTTACCAGCAAATAGTGCAACAAAAATTAGTGTTGATTTGTGCAGGGTGTAAACAATCACACGGTCAGTTCAGCAGCGTGGTCTAGGGCAAAAAAAAAATTAAAAAACAGTAATTTACAAGAAGATGGCTTTTAACATAAACACCTTGAGTCACCCTTAATCTATTCTAACAAATAAACAATACATCAGCAAAAAATACAAAACAAATATTACAGTGATGCTGGTAATCACCTGTTAATTGAATACAGCGTTATGAGACGTATTTTACCAGGGCCGGAATTGAATTTACCTGTACTTTCAGACATACAAACATGTACTTAATTCTCATATTTTATAGTGCTCTATCACCTCTCTAAGCTTGGTACTGATACACCCTGTATGTCGTAACTCGATAAAGTTAAACATATAAAAAATCGGCTAATTTCTCTTGTGTATTTTAGCGAAATTGACAGGGCTGGGGTATTTTAGATTGAGAATTCAATTTAGCAAGGTCTCAATCTCTGGAAAAACTGACAAAATTTATTTTCATGGAATTTCATATAAAAAGAGTAACTCAATCAACGGAATATTGTATTAAATAAGGGCAGAAGTCTTTTTAATTATTATGATAAAAATGAACTATTAAATACCAGTAGGTGGCGACATGCTGCCGTAACTCTAGTTTATTAGCATAATTCACGGTTTAAATAAAATTTAACGTTTTTTAACGTCTTTAAGTAACAAAACTAGGCGTTATTGATGGTATGAAATTGAGACATAGTTTTATTTATTACAAAAATCTAAAAATTAATTGTCTCCTTAAGATTTTTGGATACTGAAACGATAAAAGTTAGTAAATGCTCTACTTCAACAAAATTTTTCGTTATTTTATTTTTTGTTGTTTCCCAACATATGCTCAGGAAGGTTTCATAGATAATAATTTTGTACTTCTTATTTATTAAAAAAAAGACTTTACAAAGCTTTGATTGATTACTACAAATATCTAATTAATTAACCAGTATGAAATGAATTAAAAATGTTACTTATGCTTATCTACTTCAAGCAGCTGAAATCATGTAACTGACCTTCTCTAGCTTCTTTGTTCTAACTAAAGATTTCGAAATTTTTACCGGTATCTAGTAGTAAATAGTTAAAACAAAGTTTATGAATAATTCCAACCGATTTCTTGGTGCAATGAAATATTTTATATATTCAGAACCTAAAAGCCGGATTACTTTAACAATGTCAGATTTAGCATTACAAACATCACTTGTTAAGGTCATATCGATTGGTTCTTATACGAAAGTATCGGTACAGTCTTCTTTGAAAAATAGCGAATGCGATCAAGTGTGTGCGCTTCCGGTTCCGCGATGAGGAATACTAGTTTACGCTTTCCCTTTTTCACTTCCGGTACACTTCAAAATTTGCCCTCAAATTGATACCCTTTCTTCGCTATGTCGTTAGAAAAAAATCAGGGAAATACGAAGATTAACCGAAGATAAGAAAAAGTGATGATGAATTTATTATTCATTTATTATATGCCATATACATATTATGATTCCTTTTTTTCTCTTATTTATTTCACAATAAATACTAATTTTAAACGAAAATAATATGAAACCTTAATACATAAGGTACGAATAAAAGATGACACTTTTAAATATAATATTTCATCATATATCTGTTATATTGAGAAAACAGAAAATAGCATTTAATCTGAATTTCCCAATAAAAAATTGTGACCAAACGTATACTTTCAATTAAAAGAAGACAAAAGGAAGAAACACAAAAAATTTCAGCAATATTTTCCAAAACTTAATGAGATTTGAACGTAGGACCTTTAATTTAATATAATTTAAAAAAATGTTAAAAATCCCTTAATTTACCTATACTTAATATACCTGCCATGTTAGTATACTCATTGTATGTACATAGTTCCTAGTTCGTTTTTTATAAAGTTTAGCTTTAGTAGATGACTTTGTTTCATCTGAAACATTTGTATATTCTCGACTATTTCATAAGTTCATTTCTTCTGAATTTAGAATTCGTCACCTAGTGCTTTATGAAAAACCTACATTTACATTCTTTTTAATTAAGCTCTAGATTTCCTGCTTTCATCTCTAAAATAAAATGCCTTGACCCAGTAAGCTTTCTATCCACTGTTAATGACAATAATGTCACATTTTTCGTACGCGAATGAATGAAAAACTAATAACTCTCGGTTTACTGCTTTTTTTCTAGCATTTTCTTGTACGTTATTACTGGATTAATATATTTCATATAAAATGCGCCCAACAATGTTTAGATTTGATTAGATTAATTAGATCAAATCAAAGAAATCAGGCAGTTGATAACCAAATCGACGCAGAATTGACAGATTTTTTCTTGTTAATTTTTCAAAAAAAAAAATACAATTTTAATATATGTTTCTTTACGTAGACACTCCGTATATATATATATATACGTGTGCAATGAAGCCTGCGCAAATTAATTTAATTAACCAAACGCCTCGTTAAACTGATTCGGAAGCAGTATCTAAGATCTTTCTCATTTCGGAATTGAAGTTGCCTGTTTATGTAGGAATTTTACTGGAATTGAACGGATTGCGTCATTTAATAATTCATCAAAGCCCGGTCTAATTAGATTTTCAAAGTTACACGATGCAATTCACGTATTAACGCTGCCGATGTCGTCTAAGTTTGAAAGTTGATTTTGTCACGCTGTACTTTCTGATGACGAAATGAGGCGTTTCTGGGCACAACTTTCCTGTTTATGATAAATAATTTGACAGAAAATTTTGAATTATAAAATAGCTACAGCTGTTACAAAACGCAGGCTTGATGATGCTTGCTCAGCTGAACGCTCAACTTTCAGTTGTTCTTGTGCGGCGTTCGCGTCACGAAATTCTCAGATTATGCAAAGGTAAGAGCGTGGAAAACTTATAATCTCTTCATAGGAAAATCTGACGTTTCAGTTGAGATGCAATGTTACCCGTAGGATATTATAACGTACAGAACTTTTAGGTAAAGCAAACACGTATAGTCAAAGTATTATCTAAACCCACTCGTTTGTATCTTACCTCTACTGCCAGAAACTATATGTATAAGCGAAGAAGGTTCCATGTGGTAGTTGAAGGAATACGGAAAACAATCTAAAGTGCTTACATGTTTTCAGTGTTTTCTGCTTTTGCTTCAGTACACTTCTCGTAACACTTAATTAAACTTCTGAAGCACTAAAAGGATAATGTTGAAGGACTTGCAAAACCGTTGATGCTAATATAATTCAATATAAACTTCAAACATCGCGTTAATTACTATTTTTGAAATAACAAACAACGCATTAGTAAATGGATAAGGAGTCGCGCTATCTTCAGAATTCTATGTGTAGAAGTGCAATTAATCACTATAGAGATAATACAATTACAGTTAGAATTTGTTAAAAGAAAGAAACAGAAAGTAAAAAGATCTCACCTGCAGCTTATTTATTTGAACACAATAAAACAGTATTTATAAGAATGATGGTATAGTTTCAGATATTTCATATTAATTACCATTCCTGAGTGAAATAACTTCAGTTTGGTTGGCTTTATTAAAACTGCTTATTCTGTGCTGATGAGAACTAGTAGGTTCAAATTTGGCAATCTTCATCTGACCACGAATCTAGTGTTCTATACGTGTCATAAAAAAATTCTCAAACGAAAATGGTAGACAATCAATGCAAATTCCTTATCAATAAACCTGTATTCTGAGGCTATAGCCCGTGGTTTTTGTATAGCAGTCAGTTGAAGTTTTTTTACTTATGGAAATTGATGTGATTGCGAGGTCATAATTCCTAACCTAGTCCGTCAGTTTCAAAATCAATAATCAAAATGGCTACATAATGTTAATAATG
>NW_020439040.1:2418867-2422420 GCF_000699045.2 Agrilus planipennis | reverse complement strand
CGATGCGTCCGCGTGGACAGCTGCTATACAATAATACATTTCCATTTACCTCCTTCTCTATATCCATACAAAATATCTATCAAACAAATAAAATTAAAATTTTCTTTTGAAAAATGAAACCATTCCATCAGTATTTTCTTATGACGTTTTCACGTTCAACTATCGTCAGTAAACCGACCTTACAGACAACCGATTTTTTTCTTTCGCTTTTAGCAATTTGCATAATTTTTAAAATATATTCACATCAGAACAAACTACCGTAACAGTAATAATGTTGGAGTAATCCCATTGTTAAATTAAAATTGAGGATCGGGTTTTCGCTTTTGAGCACAGTTAATGCTTTTTGTATGAGGTCATTTCTTTTTTATTATTTCCTTTCTTGTATAATAAGTACACATTAAATTTGTTTTATCGTTAATATATTCAAAAATAGGTCTCTGAAGAAGAAAGGTTGATAACAGTTGTAAAATGGTCCCCATCAACGGCATTTTAAAAATTAGACCTTAATGCCTGAGAAGGTTCTCCTATTCTTTCTAATACCTCTTCATTTCTAACCTTCTCTACCCACCGTATCCTCATCATTCGTCGGTAACACCACATTTCTAACGCTTCTAACCTTTTGTTTTCCGCCGCACCTACCGTCCATGTTTCGCACCCGTACAGCGCCACGCTCCAAACATACACATATAACAACTTTTTGAATTTGAAAATTAATCGTTCGCGAGCATAGAAGTGACTTCTTTTTATTGAAGGCGAATCTACCCTGCGCTATCCTCTGCTTTATATCCCTACTACGCCTTCCGTCCTGACTTATCTGACTTCCTACTGACATATAATAAAATAAAAAAACATTTTAAAAGACCGTCCTACTAACTACAACTACAACAAAAGTGGTTCAATTTCTTATGTAGGTAATACATAGGTTAAAGCACTAGGTATTTTTATTTTCGCGACTGATTACCTGGCGGAACATCCCCGCATTGCTTCCGTTGTTTATGTTTTATTCGCTCTGGTTTACGTCGTCCTAAGAATATATAAATTCTAGACACTCCAGTCAGTCTCGCCTTTAACCATTAAGGCGTCTTGGTAAAAGCGTGTCGGGTTCGAAAATAAAAAGTCGACGTGGCTCGTCGGCTGAATTGCAATTCTAAAGTACATATATTAAACTACCGGAATAGATATTTGATCTCGAAACAAACCTTACAGAAAATAATTTGTTCCATTCAATCAATGTTCTAGTTTTAGTCATCGGTTATTTGGATAATTGTGTACCGTATGTAGCAACTCATATACATACGAGGTCTGTTCAAACATTATTGCAGTTATGACCCTCTGGAGTAAATTTGGGTCGCTGCGGACAGAGTCCAACAGCTCCTTAGCAATGTTAATACGATGCAGATTTTGGTCGAAATCGAGCAATTTTGGTACGAATTTTGCGGCGACCCGCCTCACGCCCAAATCATTGGTATAAACGAATGGTAAAGTCAATCGATATGTTTAGGTTTTCAGCAACTTCTCTAACAGTGATTCGACGATTGGCCGATACTGTTTTCTTCACTTTGTCAATGTTTTCGTCTGTTATTGACGTGCTCGGGCGTCCGGCACGCTCTTCGTCGTTCACATCTTCTCGGCCCTTTGAGAACATTTTGTACCACCAATAAACGTTGCTTCTGTCCAAGGTAACTTCACCATAAGCCACAGTCAACATTCGGAATGCGTCCTCGCTCTTAATTTTGTTTTTTACACAAAATTTGATACAGATTCTTTCAATCCATTTTTTGGAATAACAAAAAACACGTGAAAGTAAAGCAGCTGTGAAAAATTAACTGAAAATTCAACATGGTCGAACTTATAGGTATTAGTGAGAGACATGAGAGAGACATTAGGGAAATACGAAGATTAGCTCAAGACAGGGAAGGGTGGAAGTGGGTGTCCAACCAATCTTAGGACTGACGACGTTTTGATGAAATGTTATAAAATTTGCTACGTAATAATCATAATGCGTACATAACAAATCAAATCATTTAAAAATCAATGATGAGTATTATGATAATTTAATTAATTCCATTTTTAATTTTTATTTGTCCAATAAAACTAACTTCCCCATTAAAACAAAGGACAACCATACCTTTTGGTATTTGTCATTCAAATATAGCTTCCAGTGTAAAAAACCTTTATTTGCAACCTTCAAGTTCTTTATGGTACATAAAGCAGAGTGAGATGGATAAAGAACTCCTGAATGTTATTCACCACTCACATTTGAAAAGTCTTGTCTTTAACAATTTTTTTTAACTTTCACTTATTTATAAAATGTTTTTTTTACCATCAGACAATATATATGTAAGGCAAAATGTTTGCTAATAAACATAGAAATTATATATTTCTTTGTCGGCATTTTTGTTTGATCTGACACGGCCAAAAATACGCAATTTGGTGAACGTGAAGAATATATTTATTCATCTACGTCCATCTGAAAATATCTCCTGCTTCTCTGAAAATTGTATGTAACTAACCGAACTTTCAAAATCACAAAATCCTCTTCATCAGTTATTTAGTTCACGATTTATCGACTTTCATATTTCCATTTGCACTTCGTATTCTGATACCCAAACCGAAGAAATCTTAATCAATAACTCGGAAAGTCTCAGGATGATGCAACATTCTGCATACATTCTAAAGCCGTCTGTTAGAATTGAATACCCTTTCTGTGAAATATATTGATGTTACCATTTTTGAATGACATTTCGTACGTATATTTTTCCACCAAAATTGAATTATGAACTTATTTAACAGTGTTTGCTGTTAAATATTTATACAGCGCAAATTATGTCTAGCGAAATTCAAGGGCCTGAGCTATTTTTTCCCGTTAGATGAAGAACTTTCGGTCCACAGAGTATAAAAAACAACAAAGTTTTACGAATAATGAAACTTTTAAGAATCAGGGGCGGATTAAAAGAAAATGAGGCCTGAGACTAAAAACAGTTCTAGGGCCCTTTGAAAGAAAAATATATAATTAAAAAAAAAACAACAAAAAATGCACCTAAATAGTTAATTGCAGAATCTATATTTAGATGTATTTACCAAAATTAAAGGTTCATTGAAAACTTGATGCTTAGAGCGACAATCACCAGGTCTTACTCTAACCCTGCCCTGTTGAGATTGAAACAAAGTAATAATGATAGAAAGTGATAAGCAGAGATTTATATTTTTTTGACGTGACGTCTTATAATTCGATAGAGCCGGCTGCACGCACGAAAAAACATGACTCATGCGGCGTTAACTCGCTCTGAGGCGTTCCATTTAAAGCTTGAAGTGCAAGCGAGAGCGCAGAACGAGCGACAAAGAGGCACAATCGGCCTCCGCGTTCGGCGTCTGTCTGTCTCCTACTTGAGTGAGCGATGCGTCCGCGTGGACAGCTGCTATACAATAATACATTTCCATTTACCTCCTTCTCTATATCCATACAAAATATCTATCAAACAAATAAAATTAAAATTTTCTTTTGAAAAATGAAACCATTCCATCAGTATTTTCTTATGACGTTGTCACGTTC
>NW_020439040.1:2403251-2418528 GCF_000699045.2 Agrilus planipennis | reverse complement strand
TTTTCTTTAGTGTAATAATGCATATAATATTTACAATAACCATTATATTGGTGGTCAAACTTAGCCATTTTTGCTTCATCCGCGTGAAATTTGATTACATTGCAAACCCCAATTTTACGCCTTTTGGGGTACCATTTTGAAAATTCATTTTATAGTGGATGGTACCGTTGTGTAAGGCACTTTTATGCAAAAATCAACGGTTTAGGTTGCGCTTTAATGGATTTCACAAACTTTGAATCTCCTTTTAACACCTTTTTGGGGGTTGAATTTTTAAAAATTCTACATTGTATAAAGAATATCTATCAAAATTTCAAGTTTTTAGACCCAAGGGTTTAGGCTGTGTGTTGAATATGCTTTTTTTAGATGTATAAGGAACTATAATCTAAAAGAAAAAATTTGGTACCCTCACGAACAATTTTAAAATATTAAAGTCAAATTTATGAGGATCGTTTTTATATTCTTATCTATCATAGTCTTTTGAGAAAATTATAACCAAATGTATTTATCTAATCAAAGAAATATTACCTCTCATAATAAATCATTAGAAATCATACAGAATCAGAATTGCTAGTTGACAATCAATTTGGTTGTTGTTCTTGCCTTTGTATAATTTATGATCAAAGAGTTTTTTTAAAATTCATGAAATGCCGCATGCTTTTTCAAATGGAAATTTTTGATGTTAAGTCAAGACAATCTCACACAGAAACTAAGCAACCAACTAATGCTACAAAAAGTCTTCTTTTTCAAAGCAAGAAAAAACGAATAATAAATTAAATGCCACAAGCCATTGCAGAATTTAAGGGAATTTCATTTGTGGTAGGAGCCTTTTAGTGGAAACAAAAGTAATGAAAATTGGCAGAACAGATTGTCAGAATGCCATGTAAATAAAGGGGGAGAAAATGTACAAGGAAAAGATCTCAAATATTCACGAGTAAATCCAACTAGCATTGACGTCATACAAACGGAACGAATCAAAGAATTCGAAGAAATGCTGTTCGTCTTACACAACATAATAATTCATAAAGGAAACTAAAATGTAACCACAAAATAAACATTTTATTGAAACTCTGATGAAAGTTAGTTGAAAGTGAGTACTCACTTGTAGATATAATGTTGTGTTTTTATATGTAGTTGTTTTTATTTTCGAAAAGGAAAACCAATACTGTAAAATCGGTCTAGTGGAAATTATAAGGAACTGAGAAGTATTATTTGTTAGGTTGTAATTTTAAATAGTTTAAAAACATTGACATGTTTCATTCCCACCAGCAATCATCGTGGTAGTGGTAGGGTGGATGAAAGACAAATGAAATGGAGTGGAAGTGAAGATTAACTATTAGTGAAATACCTGAATTACCTGAATGATTGTAGAAGAAGACCCTGTTCAGCCTCCTTTTAGGAATCGAGAGTGGGAGGATGAATGAGAGACAACTGAAACTGAAGAAGTGAAGATAGAGGAGAAATGAATGTTTAATTATTGATTGATAACTGAAATAATATTTCCCCAAAATTTATCTGAATGATCGATGAAAATCACAAACAAATTGATCTAGAGCAAGTGAACACGCTCTTTAACCTCCTTTTAGGAACCGTGAGAATAGGTGTGTGGGTAATGGCTAATGAGACACAGATGAGAAGGACGAAATGAAGGCAGAAACTAAAAGCAATTTCAGATTTTCTAAAAAAGTCCCTAAAATGACTATGACGCTGTTTTAAGAATCATAAGGTCGTCAGTCCTAAGACTAGTTGGACACCCACCTTCACTTTTCCTATCCTGAGCTAATCTTCGCATTTCTCTAAAAGTAGAGCAACCCATATCCTTAACTATTTGCGGACAGTAATCTAATCTAGGTCTACCTCTACTCCTCCTAAATCCCGTTTCTACCTCTAATATGTCTCTAACTGGTCCTTCATGCCTGAGAAGGTGTCCTACCAACGTATCTCGCCTATTTCTTATTGACTTCCATAGAGTCCTTTGTTGTGTTACTCTTTCTAATACCTCGTCATTTCTAACCTTCTCTATCCATGGTATCCTCATCATTCGCCTGTAACACCACATTTCGAATGCTTCTGAACTTTTCTTTTCCGCGCCTACTGTCCATGTTTCGCACCCGTACAGCACCGTCCTCCAAACATACATCTTTAACAACCTTTTTCGAATTTCTAAATTAACCGTTCGCGAGCATAGAAGTGACTTTTTTATTGAAGGCGACTCGATCCTGCACTATCCTCTGTTTTATATCCTTACTAATCCTTTCGTCCTGACTTATCTGACTTTCTAGATATCTAAAATCGTCCACTTCTTCTAATTTTTAGTCTCCTATCCTTATATTCTCTGTTTTGAGAATATATGATATAAAGATTACCTACCCCCNCAATCTTTTTCGAATTTCTAAATTAATCGTTCGCGAGCATAGAAGTGACCTCTTTTTATTAAAGGCGACCCGACCCTGCGCCATCCTCTGCTTTATATCTCTACTAATCCTTCCGTCCTGACTTATCTGACTTCCTAGATATCTAAAATCGTCCACCTCTTCTAATTTTTAGTCTCCTATCCTTATATTCTCTGTTTTGAGAATATATGATATAAATATTACCTATCCCCTTTTACTTAAAAACTTGACGTAGTTAAGAAATTTGAAGACCAGCATAAATTAAGTACATCAACAGCAATTATTGATTTATAGTCAGATTAAAAAACAACGACTTCTTAAAATATGCAGGCTTGTGTTACCCAAATGTTATATTATCTCAAAAACGTTATCTCAATCATATCGATGCGTGAATCCAATTCGTACAAAGTGGGAAGATCCATACTTCTTTCTCTATTAATTTATAAACCCCGTAGAATTAAGAATATTTGCAGATAGTGCAAATGTAACTGGGGTTATAAATTCTACATTTCCGCAACAATTTTTCACAGTTGTTTTGTGTTTAAATGAGGTACATTGTATCTTTTAGTATTTTAAAAAGATTCGGTACTATGTGTCTTTATTACTGGCTTTTGAACAGAGTCTTGGCACCAGGAAAACAATAAAAACGCAATATTTAATTAAATCTGAAGATAATGGCAGACTTGTCGCCTTATCAACTTTTATAGTAGCAAATAACAATTTAGATTTGGTCAGCTATTTCAAGTAACATATCGTTGGTAAACATTTTTAGTAGTAGGTACTACTCATGTATTATTGCAAAAACGACCACGGCAATACACACATCGTTCGTGTTGTCGTGACCTTCTTATCCTAAAAAATCAAATAAATGCAGTGTTCGATTAATATATTTATTTGATATTTTTTGCCCCTTCAATAGCTTTTTCGTACGTTGAGATGTTTACAGTAAAAATTTTCTTTCCGTTTTTCTTCTGGTTCATATGCTAATAGTAGGAAAAGGGAATATGAACGAAGTAGGGGTTGTCGTAATCATCTCCTTTCTTAAAAATAGAAACAAGGAGACTGCGATAAATTAATAAAAAAATAAAGTAGGAGACTCATCCCAATTATCACTAACATAATTTCAATGAGCGGGCACGTGTTCCGCCCACTTCAAACGTTGGCATTATCAACCCGAGACAGTCTTTTGGTAATTGGGGTGAGTCTCCTACTTTATTTACTTATCTCCTTTCTTGTCAAGCATACGGAGAAGTGAACCTAGAGTTTTTCCCTATTAAATCATCTTTTCCTCGATTTTTTCATAATTGTGTTATTTAGGTACTATTGAAACAATATTGTCCAGTTTGACTAAACAAATTGGCGATAGCATTACTTTTGTTTTAATTTTTTCTAATTATATTACAATGTTTCACAATTAGTGCACCAAATATATCTGTATAACTGTTACAAACGAATGAATTACTTCAAATTTATTAGTGCAATCCTATTTTACAATACATCGGAATAAAGGAAAACTCGTAAACAAAAAAAGAAGTCGCGTCTGCAACATATTGTGCTCCTACAATTTTTTGTGACCTCTCTCCCTTTATTTACGAACGAGTATGATTCATTACCCGTCCCGCACCCAAAAAAATATCCGAGGCGCAAATGAATGTACAGAACAATGTACCCGACTGTTTGCGCGCATTGTTTGCTAGAATGCTCAGAATAAGCCGAATCAACCTCACAAATAATGTGATTAATGCCGTAATGTAGAACGTAGACTAACAAACCCCGTGAATGGTAAACAGCCGACGATACAGCTACAGTTTCGACCTCCAAATAAAAGTTAATGCGATACCTACTTGTACAATAATAAAAGTGAGGGTGAAGATAAAGCACACTCCACGAAATAAGCCTATATCACAGTAATATTTAACAAGATTGCAATTTGCTTACGAAAAATTAGTCCTTGATGCGTATAGATTAGTGATAAGCTAAGTAAGACCAATACTGTCCCAAATTTTTCTTTTTACTGACACAATAATTGTCTTAAATGCCGAAATTTTCTGTCATACGTGCGACTTTTAAAGGGAATAGTGTCGATAGTTGTAAGAGTTATGAAGACTCGATAACTTACCGTTGCCCTAATGCATAAATTGACCCTTCCNTAAAACGTATTATGAATATCTACCCAACAATATCCATAAAGAAACTTAACTTAGTTAAACAAAGTTCGAAATAAACGAGGGGTAGGATTAATAGAAAGGGTCGCTATAGTAACCTACTCCATAATAACAAGTAGTGGAGGTTAGGGGGAGTAGAGGGAGTTAGAAAAATATCCCCCTCTCAGCAAGAGAGTAATGAAAACAAGAAGTAAATCTTTAGCAATCTTTTAACTTTCCAACTGCCTGAAAATAGAAATTTACATACTTTTTCAAATGTGAACTTTAAACGTATACACATGTTGCCTGACTTTGCCACATTAAAAAGAAAATTGCAAATGTACACGAGTGGTATAGTATACACATATATATATATATATACGAAAAGTTTACGACATTGCTATGGAATAACGATCGTGAACTTCGTTTCTGTTATCATTGTATTAGTACTGAATGTAAAGTGTTAGTTTATATTTTTACGATCTAACCCGATGATGCATTGATGCATTCGGTTGTAAATTCGAAAATAAAAACTGTAAATGTTTCGTTTTAATGTGAATTCAAACTATTCTTGTAGAACTTAAACTGAAAGTTAGTTCGATTGTGTTGTATTCTTCCAACCTCTCAAGTTTTAAGTGTGTACAAGTTCAAAAATCCAGTTCGTCTTTTCTTCATTCTTTTTATTTACATACTTAAGTTTCAATTACTGAAGTCCCAAAAATATTCTGTCGTCGCAGGTGTCGAAAATGTTTATCGTTTAGTACAAAACCAAATGTTAAACTTAAACTTAATACAAAAATATGGAAATCAACGTCTTGATATCGAGCTAGATACGCACAATATTTTTCTTGTAGCGAAATAGTTGTGAAATGCTGAATAACTTAAAAAAAGAAAAAAATAATCGAAATATCTGAATACTGCCGGCCTAAACCTGATGCAGAACCTCATTAAAAATCCATACTTTTTTTAAATTCCTTATTTTTTTCAAACCGTGAAATAAACTACCTCGTCTAAAAAATCTTTTTCAATAATCCTCAATGCAGATGAGAGTAACAAATTCTTCCATATTTTTGCATATTACAATGTCACACCTAAAACAATTTTCACTTTTCTAGTACATATTTTTCAATATCTCTTCTTTGTTAGTGCTGTTAATACTTTAAGATCAAATGCAAAATTATCAAAAATATAGCTAGTTTAGCTTTTTCCTACATCCTATCAAAACATTAAAAAGACAAAATATTGAAGTAAATTGTTTTCTCAGAGCATTTCAAAGCAGTTTAAACGCGCCGATGCTATTTTTAAATGGAGACTTCAACGTTCGGTCAAGCAGGAAACCCACTTAATCATTAAACATATCAGACCGCACAGAACGAGATGTTCAGAGACGAAAAATTCTTGTCACAAATATATTTATTTATAATACCGGGATGTGTTGACATTTATTTCAATTTTTGTTGTACCTCAGGAAATGTACTAGGCACGCCTGACATATGCATATAAAACCGATCATTGTTATACTAACAGTCAATACATTCATTTTACTTGTACATATATAATTCCCTTTTTTAGATTATTACGTGTTACCTTTGCGTTGCGGAGTAAACAAAATCAAAACCTTTTGACTTTGTGCTATCGTGTATTTCGCTGTTTCTGAATTATAATTCACTGTGGAATTCCAATTTGCAGATAACTTAAAGCTACGATCGCATATGCTACTTACTGGCAACAATTTGCTTGACCACTGCCGTAACGATAATTTGTTAGACAAATATAACCAACTGGTCTGTCTTAATTAACTTTGGCTTGCAATGTTTAATCGGCGAATTACTTAGATAATATAATCCACCTACCCTCACATACACATGTGCGTTTACTAAACGTAACTGTGTGTAGGTAAGTAAATACAGAAGTCCCCGAGGAATACAGTTTATACTAAAAAAACACGACATTCAGTAAATTTTCATAATATTTATCCCTTAAGCGATAATAAAACATACTTAAATAATTATGGAATAAAACGCTGTTTCAGCACAATTTATAAAAATGTTAGTTAAATGAATCATATATTAAAAAAACGAAATGCGTGCTGAGACACATAGTAGAAGTGAAACTTTAACGGACAAGTGGAAAAACGAATCGCAACAAAATTTTTATTTTAAGTTTTACTGGCAGGTTTTCAAATTGGATAAGTACATTAACAATCTGCCCGTAAAAATAAGTAAAAATTTTGTTGCGATTCGTTTTTCCACTTGTCCGTTGCCATTCGCTTTTCCACATGTCCGTTGATGTTTCACTTCTACTTTGTGTCCCAGCACACATTTCGTTTTCACAGGTTTTCTGCAAATTATGATTTGGTTTTTACACAAACCGCAAATAGAGGCAATGATGCCCAGCCACGTGGAGATCAGAGGTAAGAAAACAACAGCTGAGCACAGCACACACCGCCGGGACTGTAGCGGACTTTCGCTCTCCGCGCTGCTCATTATATCCATCTAATACAGCCCTGTCTGCGATATAAAACCTCTCCTGTCCACCGATCATTATAGTTTATAAAATAAGCAAAATTTAGATCTATATTCGAATTTATTCAATCGGAAATAACGACCTCAGTATCATATTTTCTCGTTCAAATATACGAACTTTATAATGACTTTCAATACCTGAATGCGCTTTCTCGACTAAATATAATAAATGGCCAACCCTGCGAAGTGGATGATAATATTTTCGACGCTATACTTATCGATTGGCGTATCTCGGTTTTATAATCCCTTAAAGGTTTTTGAAGTCTTAAATTCATTATCTATTGCGTTTTTATTAGAGAATAGAATAATGGAATGAACGTTAATAATTTTAAAACGTATTATGAATATCTACCCAACAATATCCATAAAGAAACTTAACTTAGTTAAACAAAGTTCGAAATAAACGAGGGGTAGGATTAATAGAAAGGGTCGCTATAGTAACCTACTCCATAATAACAAGTAGTGGAGGTTAGGGGGAGTAGAGGGAGTTAGAAAAATATCCCCCTCTCAGCAAGAGAGTAATGAAAACAAGAAGTAAATCTTTAGCAATCTTTTAACTTTCCAACTGCCTGAAAATAGAAATTTACATACTTTTTCAAATGTGAACTTTAAACGTATACACATGTTGCCTGACTTTGCCACATTAAAAAGAAAATTGCAAATGTACACGAGTGGTATAGTATACACATATATATATATATATACGAAAAGTTTACGACATTGCTATGGAATAACGATCGTGAACTTCGTTTCTGTTATCATTGTATTAGTACTGAATGTAAAGTGTTAGTTTATATTTTTACGATCTAACCCGATGATGCATTGATGCATTCGGTTGTAAATTCGAAAATAAAAACTGTAAATGTTTCGTTTTAATGTGAATTCAAACTATTCTTGTAGAACTTAAACTGAAAGTTAGTTCGATTGTGTTGTATTCTTCCAACCTCTCAAGTTTTAAGTGTGTACAAGTTCAAAAATCCAGTTCGTCTTTTCTTCATTCTTTTTATTTACATACTTAAGTTTCAATTACTGAAGTCCCAAAAATATTCTGTCGTCGCAGGTGTCGAAAATGTTTATCGTTTAGTACAAAACCAAATGTTAAACTTAAACTTAATACAAAAATATGGAAATCAACGTCTTGATATCGAGCTAGATACGCACAATATTTTTCTTGTAGCGAAATAGTTGTGAAATGCTGAATAACTTAAAAAAAGAAAAAAATAATCGAAATATCTGAATACTGCCGGCCTAAACCTGATGCAGAACCTCATTAAAAATCCATACTTTTTTTAAATTCCTTATTTTTTTCAAACCGTGAAATAAACTACCTCGTCTAAAAAATCTCTTTCAATAATCCTCAATGCAGATGTGAGTAACAAATTGTTCCATATTTTTGCATATAACAATGTCACACCTAAAACAATTTTCACTTTTCTAGTACATATTTTTCAATATCTCTTCTTTGTTAGTGCTGTTAATACTTTAAGATCAAATGCAAAATTATCAAAAATATAGCTAGTTTAGCTTTTTCCTACATCCTATCAAAACATTAAAAAGACAAAATATTGAAGTAAATTGTTTTCTCAGAGCATTTCAAAGCAGTTTAAACGCGCCGATGCTATTTTTAAATGGAGACTTCAACGTTCGGTCAAGCAGGAAACCCACTTAATCATTAAACATATCAGACCGCACAGTTCTTTCTTGTTATTTTTTTTTTACAAATATCCTTTAGTACATATATACCTATTATTTTAATTTAATATAAACTAAACTAGGTGTCATCATTTGACACAAATTTACAAATACAAATACAAAAGCATGTGTATAGATTTTAGATTTGCATCATGGTTTGTATATATAGATTCATGTAAATATTTGAAAAAGATTGATAAAGGTGATAGCGTATTCAAAACGCAACAAATGACTACAGTTCCAAGTAGAAACATGACAGACAGATATAGGTCCATTCTCACAGAATTTACTGCGGACTTTGCCAATTTTGATAGTATAATCCATTCAAGCAAATAAGAAAAAGAAACTTCTTTTCCACCTTGCTTCATACACGTGTGTATGTATGTAAATATGTATATAGTCAAGGCTGCCAACTATTTTATAATAAATGAATGCGCTTGCACTCAGCCTCCTCGACATATGTAGCTACGTCTTTTGCACAAAGCGCAGCTACCACACTTTTAAACGTGACCTGTATTCGTAACAAGAAAATTTACAAGCCGCGGAGTAGCGATGAAGAAGCGTCGTTAAATATGTATACACCGGCTACCAAGCCTTTTTTTTCTTCCCCTTTCGTTAAGCAAACAAATACGTAAATTACTTTGCAATTCAGAGATGAATTCCGGAAACATGAAGATGGGGTGAAGTTCGGAATAATTTATTAACGTAACTTTTTGGTGGTTTTTAACCCTTGGGGCTTCGTTCTCATTATATGTGTGTAAAATTTACCTTAAAATTAACAACAATAATTAAACAAGGCTTGCTACGTTTTTACTATCTGTATATAAATACACAGGCCCCTGTCTTCGAGTCCAAACCAGAACTTGATATCATAAATGAATGTTAAAGAAATAATTAGTGGAATACTCTCGGTATCGAATAGAATAAAATGCATTTTATTAAAATTCGAGTTTTGATAAATAAGATAACTGAAACTTTTCCAATTCTTTTATTCTGCTTGATATTTAAACAAATAAGTTGATAAGAAACATTTTTGTTAACTTCCCAGTATATAGGGAAGGTATCGTGATAGGTCCGATCATAAAAATCGCGATTTTCAACATATTTTGAAATTTAAAAGCGAGCATAGCATCACAACATAATTTGTGTGTGTGTCGAGTATTTGTTTAATTTAAACAAAAAGACTGAAAATCGGTAAATTGGGGAAATGTTTATCTGATCTAATTGGTTCTAATGTAACTCGATAGTTCGAATCAGTTGCCTCCTTTACTGGGAAGTTATTCATGTGGACCTTAAGGGCCACAGCAGTGAAGCAACACATAGGGTCGAAACTAGACTTGTGTAACTCATGAACGAGTCGTTCACAAGAACGGCTCACTTCAACTGAGCCGAGTAAAGTAGTTCAGCAATTGAAATTCATGTATTTTCAGCATATTGGGACTAATCGACTCATGTGTTTTCAACTCTCCTCCATCCCCATTTTGTGGCAGTCAGACCAATCAGAAGAAAACTGCGTAAATCTCTGCGCAGTAGATACGCGCCAATTTTGAGAGGTGGAAAGTGGGGACGAAAATTTTGAAAATACATGAGTAAAATCAATTGAAAATACATGAGTTTAAAATACCTAAGTATTATTGAAAGTTTTGCGTACTCTAGATTCTGAACTACTGAACTAAATGAACTACTGAACTAAACTAATGAATTAGTTCACTTCATTGAAGAGGATTTATTGAACTACATCAGTGAATTGAACTAAAGTCTAGTCCAAACCCACCCCACGGCTTGTTTCGAAATTATTTTCAAATATTGTGCATTTATCTTCAATTTTACCTAAAAAAAGAAGCTTCACCAACCACCAAAAATCCGCTTCTTCTATAATAAAAATTTGCAATAGTCTAATCCGGAAATTATATACGTATTTTATGAGTTCCCAAGCATTTTGTGTTTGAAAACTTACAGTTACGTTGACCTTACTAAAGTTACATTTTCATTCACTTTATTACTACTGATCTTTCGGGTTTCCCTTCGTGTGGGTTTTATTTTTTATCGATGCTTCGTAAGCTTTGCAGGACTCCCTAAAAGAAGGGAAGTTTTTATGTGCTTTTCGTTAATTAAGAAGTGCCAAAAGCACATGCTCAAAACTATGACCGTTTTTATTTACAGAGGAAGCAGCTATTTAATGGCTAATGAGTCCCTCTCGATCTATCTAAATCCTGAACCAATTACTATGGACGCTTCTAAATTGTAAAACAAAGCGTACAGTTAATCTTGTGTGTGGTCTTAATCTTAGGTATTAAGAAAACAATACTAACAACTTATATTTACTGAAAACACATATCGATTCTTCTGTTGTGCAGAGGGTGATAACTCATATCTCACATTAAATGGCATTAAATCCATCACAACAATGCTCTCATCGGTAATTGATGCAAGTAGAGGTTTCTCTTCCCAAGACCTCTCAAAATTATTTCAGTACTGTGAAAAACACCGTATGAGAAAAATCGAATATAATAAACTCAATAACTTCATATTTAACCAAAAAACGTAAAAACGCCAGTTAACAATTTGTATCTGAAAGTGATAAATTCCAGACGATACATCTAGAAGAAAGTTAATTTTTGTCCCCTATCTCTCAAGAATTGTTTTTGGATCTACCCTTGCTTTCTTTGATATGTAATTGAATGTAAGTAACGGCACGCCAAAAAATATACCAGAATATTGAAGGCCCAAGTCAACTTTCTTATGCCAACTTTCGTTCAAGGGCTTGAAATAGTTGGATAATTGGACCGAAAAGTGAATCCACTAACACGACGGTTTGTGGTCAAGAAGCACAAAGTTAGCCAACTATAAGGCATCACATCTATACAAAACTTGACAAAAAAAAAGAATCAACTCAAAAGTTCACCAATTAACACCTGCCATGTGGAAGAACAAAGAACAGGTCATAATGGTTATAGCAACTTTTGGACGTTGGCATCTGATTGTTCATATTAATTATTAGATATCAATTACATTTCAAAATGTGCATTGTTTTAGGTAGTATTTGATGTGAGATATTCTTAGAATCTATTAAGTTATTTATCTTAAAAGCCATCTATTTACGATGTGAATAATACCAAATACATCGGATGAAGTCTAAAACGGAAACTACGTATTTTTGTCATGTTCTTCTTATTAAGCTTGTATTGTCTTATCGTTATCCCGAACTTGTGTTATTCAAATATACCTACCGACACTTTCATAAATCTTCCTTCATACGAAAGCGGTAACACACATTGCCCTCTGCTACCTTAGGAAGCTATCCAAATTTAAAAAAGAAAAAAATCACGCCGACTTTTGATTTGATTCTTTTCAAATTTTTATCGACTATAGTAAATGTAAAATCTTCCATATTCGATAGCTTGATTCTAGATTAGTTCGTAATTTAAAAAAATTTATATCAAGCGTCAAGTACAGCACATTAACCAAAATAATGTTAAGTAATGAAATGTTCATCAGTTTATAGTTAGTCGTAGGTTTGGTTGTAAAAACTTTATAAAGACATAAATGAAACTATAGCTGCTACGTACATCTTGAACACTTATTCCGGAATTTTGCCATTAAACGTTTAACTTTTAACAGCATCATTAAGAAATCATATAAATTTCACGTTTCTCGAATATAAAAGTTAACGGAACTTTGACGTGAGTTTTGTAGTTAAAACTCACCTGCTAATTTTTCTTTCAACTTTCTTAAAGCGAATTCCAGAACGATCCGTCCCTGAGGCTTGATTAAATGTAATTGGTCCTTAAGCTACGCCTAAGTAGGATTCTTTTTTATTTGACACCAATTTTATGACATTAATTCTTACTGCCCGTACACCTATTCGATTTTTTCTATAGGCACAATGAATGTAGTTTTGTTATCAGTTATTTTTATTTAATGTCCGTGTTATCTCATCTGTAAAGCTTTCCAACAGGATATACGAGGTCTGTTCAAAAAGTATCGCGAATTTTGAATTTCCACATATTCAATTTTCGATTTTTTGTGGCGTTATGTTGGTACTGATGTCTCTCTCTTATACCGACAAGTTCGGCTTTGTTGAATGTTCAGTTAATTTTTGACAGTTGCTTTTCTTGCACGTGTTTTGGCTCATCTTCAATTTTTGCCTATTCCAAAAAATGGATCAAATAATCTGTATCAAATTTTGTGTGAAAAAGAAAATTAAGTGTGCGGACACATACCGAATGTTGACTGTGGAATATGGTGAAGCTATCTTAGACTGAAGCAACATTTATCTATGGTACAAAACGTTCTCAGAGGGTCGAGAAGATGTGAACGACGAAGAGAGTGCTGGACGATCAAGCACGTCAACAACAGACGAAAACATTGATAAAGTGAAGAAAATAGTATTAGCCAATCGTCGAATCGCCGTTAGAGAAGTTGCTGAGGACCTAAACGTATCGATTGGCTGCTGCCATTCGATTTTTACCAATGATTTGGGCATGAGACGGGTCTCCGCGAAATTGGTACCAAAACTGCTTACTTTCGACCAAAAACAGCATCGCATTGACACTGCTAAGGGGCTATTGGACTCCGTCCGCGATGACTACATTTTCTCCAAAGGGTCACAACTGGTTACGAGTCATGGGTTTATGGTTATGACATGGAAACCATCCCACTGGTTCACACTTTCGGGTTTCTGTTTCATGATGCAGTAGTGCAAAATGTTTTTTAACACAATTAGTTTCCGTAGTTAATAGACTGCAATTTTACTGTTTGTATACAACCTTATAGTAGGGATGATAGAATGTAACAGAAAATCAGTAAATTGGGGAAATGTTTATCTGATCTAATTGGTTCTAATGTAACTCGATAGTTCGAATCAGTTGCCTCCTTAACTGGGAAGTTATTCATGTGGACCTTAAGGGCCACAGCAGTGAAGCAACACATAGGGTCGAAACTAGACTTGTGTAACTCATGAACGAGTCGTTCACAAGAACGGCTCACTTCAACTGAGCCGAGTAAAGTAGTTCAGCAATTGAAATTCATGTATTTTCAGCATATTGGGACTAATCGACTCATGTGTTTTCAACTTTCCTCCATCCCCATTTTGTGGCAGTCAGATCAATCAGAAGAAAACTGCGTAAATCTCTGCTCAGTAGATACGCGCCAATTTTGAGAGGTGGAAAGTGGGGACGTAAATTTTGAAAATACATGAGTCACAACTGGTTACGAGTCATGGATTTATGGTTATGACATGGAAACCGTCCCACTGGTTCACACTTTCGAGTTTCTATTTCAATGCACTTGTGCAAAATGTTTTTTAACACAATTAGTTTCCGTAGTTAGTAGACTGCAATTTTACTGATTGTATAGAACCTTATGGTAGGGATGATAAAATATAACATTTTGTCAATATAAATTGAAACAAGGAACGTAACAAAATTAGTAATAAACGAGATATTTGTAAGGACACAATATAATCAATGATGGAATTATAATTCCACGTGGAATTAGATTCGTTTCGTGCAGACGAACTGCAAATCATTTTTTTTTTTCCAAATGAGTTCCCTTTTTCATTTCGAGGTACGAAATGCGGAACTCTTATTTAAACAAACGAAGTTAACTATTTATTTAATAATTCATGTCTATGGGCACAAAATCACTCCGTACACGATTACTACTTACTTAGTAATACTAAACATCAACGTTTAGCATTTTTCATTGAAAGTTGTCGCTTCTCTTTACTTTTTCATTATTTTCCGCGCTTTCGTATACTGAATAATGTATACGGTTGCATTCGTATTCGACTCATAGAAAAGCTATTTACGTATCCCTGGATAGAGAAGTGAGGGGGTTTATAAACGTACGTGTATTCGTATAAAAGTCGATACGACTACGACTTTTCAAAAGTCAGAATGTTGACTGCAGGCAAACGCTGCTGGTAGTGTCGAGTGAAGAAGGCTGTAAAACTGAACTGTCTCTGGCTCTGGCTCTGACCTGACAACATCCGCGTCTTTCTAATACGTATAGTATAAAAGCACATTCATAACACGTTCTCGGAAGTAGCTTTAAAATGTTTTCCCGAAGCATCAATGAAACGAGCCAGAGCCCGACCCACCACACACTCGAAAAATAACCGAACTTTTTCCATATCATGTATGTATGTGTCGCCAGATGTCATTTTGTACTGAAAATGGCACTTTTCAATTCTCTTGTCGATTATATTCTCCAATAGCAAATTTGTCGAATGTTGTGCAGGATGCTTTCTCTAATGGATTAAATACAATGTTACCGATCCATTGTTTTTCAAGAAGTAGATATCATCCAGATATTATCACCCGAGATAAAAATGTTCAGTCTTTCAGAGTCTCTGAAAGCGAGACTCGAGTATCCGTCTCTCATTAAGTCTCTAGTGTCGCTGAGAGAAACTGTCGAGAGACTGTCAAAAAAACTGTTTAGCGTCTCTGAACGAGAGACTCGAGTCGCTCATAGAGAGATCCTCATTTCGTATCCAGTCTCTGAACGAGAGACTCGAATCTCT
>NW_020439040.1:2399293-2402802 GCF_000699045.2 Agrilus planipennis | reverse complement strand
CTGTTTGTTCTACATGATAATAATTTATTAGTTTATTCACATACTAACTATTATCCGCGTGAAACCATTTCAAATTGTTTATAATAAATGCAATTTCTGCAACCAATAAAGAATGAGAAGGAGCAGCCTAGATCCTAGATCACTCCTGGCAACCTTTTCTTCATATCTGTGAAGTTCCATCAATATGGATTAGCCTGCACAGATAGAAGGTATTGAAGGTATTACTTGGGTTGTAGCTCTGTGAAGTTGGTACCCCCAAATGCGAATTTTTCAACGAAATCGGTATGATTCGTTTGCCCAAATTGAGCCCAAGTTAGCCCAACAATTTTTTTCGTCAGCCCAGACCTAGATCAAAATTTATAACAAAAATATTTTTTCAAGTTCAAGTCTTTACGCTTACATGAAACTAAAATTTAATAATAATTTAGTTTTAAATTATATGGATAAACCTTTTTATACATATACCTTATTCAAACAGAAGATTTCTATTCTGATATAAAAAGTTCTATTACTACTTATTTTATTACTTCAAAATACTCATTGAGAAATCGAATGACAATATTGAAACAGAGATTTTCACATTATTCATGATTGTTTTTTTTATGACAAAAAAAATTTTTCACAACTTTTGAACCAGTAGTGGTCTAAAAAAACCTATAATATACAAATATTTCGATATTACATACACCTCAGTTTTTTTTCGTGTATAGATATGTGTTATTAATGGTTTAAATATTATTAAAAGGTACTTATACGGTCCTCGAATTGGTCTATACCTCATTTCAACCCTTAGTTGTTGTTGTTGGTTATTTTTATTGTTTCCGTCTAAAATAAACAAATTAAAATTGCTGCAACTGTTGTGAATTCATGTATAAGTACGAATACGATATCGGTAAAGTAAACATCACATTTCGCGCCTAACTGACAGTACAAGCCGGGATATGACATTAAATTCAATATCCGAGTAGTAACATTAATATCGGGAGATATGAAATTGAGTTTCTCTTGAATAAGTTACTATTCAATCTGATTGCTCGTCACGATAATCGATTTTGTCATTACTTCATGTTTTGTATTGTATATAAAAAAAGCAACGCCTTCGCAAATTTATCTAAAACGTGTATCCGCAAACGTTACTGAATCATGAAACTTGGGGATCGAGAACTTCAATTTTAATTTTACATAACTACAATAAAACTCACTTGTATTGTACATATTTATTACGGACTCAGTTATAACGTAGTTCACTCCTTATCTTGGGCTAATCTTCGCATTTCCTCAAACTTAGAACATCCCACATACTTAACTGTTTACGGAAAGTAATCTAGTCTAGGTCTACCCCTACTCCTCTTAACTCACGTTTCTGCCTCTAATATGTCTCTGACTAGACCTTCATGCCTGAGAAGGTGTCCTAGTAACCTATCTCGCCTATTTTTTATTGACTTCCATAGAGTCCTCTGTTCTCCTATTCTTTCTAATACCTCTTCATTTCTAACCTTCTCTATCCACGGTATCCTAATCATTCGCCTGTAACACCACATTTCGAATGCTTCTAACATTTTCTTTTCCGCTGCGCCCACTGTCCATGTTTCGCACCCGTACACAAAGTGTGATGTATGAGGTACTTAACCGAAAACTAATTTTGGTAACATACTTAGTTAGTAGTCATTACCTAATATACGGATTCCTAATATAAAAAGTACAAACATCCGAGTCGAACTAGTGATCAGACTGTCTCAGTCTTAGTATTGGTCTTGGGCTTGCTCAAACACTTCTAGTCGTCGTCTTAGTGTAGTCATACTTATAGAGTCTCGGTATCGGTCTCGATGTTGAACTTCGTCTTAGTCTTGCTGATATAGTCTCGATCTTGGTCTTGCCCATTTAATGTTATACTTAAGTTTTTTTTGATAATTCTTCTAAGCACAAATGTTTATATTTGCTGACACAATAATTGTCTTAAATGCTAACATTTTCTGTTATACATGTGAGTTTGTCATGACTTTTAAAGAAAATAGTGTCAATAGTTCTGAGATTTATGAAAACTCAAGGACTTATTCCTCCTCCAGTGCATTTTCGCATGACTGAGACCAAGACGAAGACTGTTTTATTAAAAAAAACTACCATTTTATTTTTTTATTGCTTTCGTTATATTCTAAAGAATTACCTAAGTAAAACAAAGGGACTATAATAAGCGTGTGTCCATATGTGTCTAATTTTCTTTTAGCGGGCTTTTGATACAACTCACTGATTTTAAGTTCCCGTTGAGTACCTACGTGACAGCCGCGTTTTATTGAAAATAAAAACAATAATTTGAAAACTTTTACTTATTTACAATTAGATTCCCAAACTATTAAGATTGGCTGGTATGACCTACAAAACCGCTTATTCATTACGTACATATTTTCCTATTTGGAAAATAAAAGGTACAAATGAACTTAATAAATAATTGAAAAACCCACAAATTATTAAATATAAAAAATTAAAATTTTATTAAGTGATATCTGTTCCGTTCTCGTCTGTTACCAAAACATACGAATCCCAAGATGAAAAGTGTCCTAGGAAATCGCTTATATAAATTCGAATAACTTCACCTTTCCCTATCGGATCACTACGTATAGCTTTCAACTTGTGATATCTAATAATATTTAATTTTTATCGTTCTTCTTAAAATGATCAGTGCTGTCTTGGTGTGACATTACGTTACAGTAAAGTTTGTATAGATACTTATTATTTTTTTTCTTATGTATGGTTACCATACTACATTACTTAAACCACTATTTTCTATTATTTTGTAAAACGGAGAATTTCCCGTTGATTTTATAAAGAAATAAATAAATGATCAAAGGAAATCAGTATTAAACTTATTTCAATTATTAGTTTTGGTAGTATAATTCAGGTGTAATAAATATATCGCTTGTACATTACAATATGTGCACCCATCTCTATTTTTAATACATTATTTTTCCAAATTTTCCCAAAACTATCAGTCATGTTATCGAATGCCTGTATAATTTATAGTTAAATAAATGAGAATTTTATAAATTGTGATCCCAGCTATTTGTTTTGTGTATCGTATATGTGTACATTTAGGAAATTTTTCTCATCCCAATGCCCTGCTTTCCGTTTCGCAACATGGGTGTAAGTTTCAGACCGGTTTCCATTACCGTTTCTTCTTGCTAAAGTAATCTCCTAAGTCCACCTATAATCCTTTTTAACACTCAGGGAACAGAAGGCCTTTTTATAAACCAATATCGATTTACAGTTTTTCCCAAACACCACCGATTCGAATCACATGAACTTGTTACTGTTTTATTTACTATTTTGGAGAAACGACAATTTTTAGCTGAAACTGAAAAAAGTTACTTACGAGTACTTACATGCATTACATATATGTATACATATACTTATTACTTAACTTAACGTTACAAATAGTTATGTCTTACTCAAAAATTATTGCATGTATAATTTTATATACTATGCAATGGCAGAATGTGCGAAATAATGCGAAT
>NW_020439040.1:2393606-2396314 GCF_000699045.2 Agrilus planipennis | reverse complement strand
ATTCTTTCTAATACCTCTTCATTTCTAACCTTCTCTATCCACGGTATCCTAATCATTCGCCTGTAACACCACATTTCGAATGCTTCTAACATTTTCTTTTCCGCTGCGCCCACTGTCCATGTTTCGCACCCGTACACAAAGTGTGATGTATGAGGTACTTAACCGAAAACTAATTTTGGTAACATACTTAGTTAGTAGTCATTACCTAATATACGGATTCCTAATATAAAAAGTACAAACATCCGAGTCGAACTAGTGATCAGACTGTCTCAGTCTTAGTATTGGTCTTGGGCTTGCTCAAACACTTCTAGTCGTCGTCTTAGTGTAGTCATACTTATAGAGTCTCGGTATCGGTCTCGATGTTGAACTTCGTCTTAGTCTTGCTGATATAGTCTCGATCTTGGTCTTGCCCATTTAATGTTATACTTAAGTTTTTTTTGATAATTCTTCTAAGCACAAATGTTTATATTTGCTGACACAATAATTGTCTTAAATGCTAACATTTTCTGTTATACATGTGAGTTTGTCATGACTTTTAAAGAAAATAGTGTCAATAGTTCTGAGATTTATGAAAACTCAAGGACTTATTCCTCCTCCAGTGCATTTTCGCATGACTGAGACCAAGACGAAGACTGTTTTATTAAAAAAAACTACCATTTTATTTTTTTATTGCTTTCGTTATATTCTAAAGAATTACCTAAGTAAAACAAAGGGACTATAATAAGCGTGTGTCCATATGTGTCTAATTTTCTTTTAGCGGGCTTTTGATACAACTCACTGATTTTAAGTTCCCGTTGAGTACCTACGTGACAGCCGCGTTTTATTGAAAATAAAAACAATAATTTGAAAACTTTTACTTATTTACAATTAGATTCCCAAACTATTAAGATTGGCTGGTATGACCTACAAAACCGCTTATTCATTACGTACATATTTTCCTATTTGGAAAATAAAAGGTACAAATGAACTTAATAAATAATTGAAAAACCCACAAATTATTAAATATAAAAAATTAAAATTTTATTAAGTGATATCTGTTCCGTTCTCGTCTGTTACCAAAACATACGAATCCCAAGATGAAAAGTGTCCTAGGAAATCGCTTATATAAATTCGAATAACTTCACCTTTCCCTATCGGATCACTACGTATAGCTTTCAACTTGTGATATCTAATAATATTTAATTTTTATCGTTCTTCTTAAAATGATCAGTGCTGTCTTGGTGTGACATTACGTTACAGTAAAGTTTGTATAGATACTTATTATTTTTTTTCTTATGTATGGTTACCATACTACATTACTTAAACCACTATTTTCTATTATTTTGTAAAACGGAGAATTTCCCGTTGATTTTATAAAGAAATAAATAAATGATCAAAGGAAATCAGTATTAAACTTATTTCAATTATTAGTTTTGGTAGTATAATTCAGGTGTAATAAATATATCGCTTGTACATTACAATATGTGCACCCATCTCTATTTTTAATACATTATTTTTCCAAATTTTCCCAAAACTATCAGTCATGTTATCGAATGCCTGTATAATTTATAGTTAAATAAATGAGAATTTTATAAATTGTGATCCCAGCTATTTGTTTTGTGTATCGTATATGTGTACATTTAGGAAATTTTTCTCATCCCAATGCCCTGCTTTCCGTTTCGCAACATGGGTGTAAGTTTCAGACCGGTTTCCATTACCGTTTCTTCTTGCTAAAGTAATCTCCTAAGTCCACCTATAATCCTTTTTAACACTCAGGGAACAGAAGGCCTTTTTATAAACCAATATCGATTTACAGTTTTTCCCAAACACCACCGATTCGAATCACATGAACTTGTTACTGTTTTATTTACTATTTTGGAGAAACGACAATTTTTAGCTGAAACTGAAAAAAGTTACTTACGAGTACTTACATGCATTACATATATGTATACATATACTTATTACTTAACTTAACGTTACAAATAGTTATGTCTTACTCAAAAATTATTGCATGTATAATTTTATATACTATGCAATGGCAGAATGTGCGAAATAATGCGAATAGAATAGAAAGAGGCCGAGCACATTAGAAGTTCATAATAACAAAACGAGAAAAAGATAATAATTGACGATGGGCTGGGTAATTTAATAATCGATTATTCCAGTTTATTGATTCTTCTAATCGATCGTTTTAACAAACTTAAAATAATGGATTATTAAACGATTAATCGGATAACTTGGCAAGCCCTAGTTTGTATAATGTAATACAACCTAGTACCAAAGAGAAAATACTGATTATTAATTTTTTGGCTGCTCTAAATAGACAAGTGTTATGGAACTGTTTGAAAATGCATTTTATGAAATTAATCATTGCTTATTAAACGCTAGTGCACCAACAAATTTTTGTCATTAACTTAAGAAAATCTGTAGTGGCAAGAAATTAACTTGATTTCACGTTAATATTTGATAACTATTAAAATATTAACCGCTACTAAAAGTAAAAAGTTTTTTATAGTTTTAATAAATGCGTATTATCAATAAATTAATATGGTGCGCAGCACCTCCGCCATATTTTACTTATTTTGATTAACTGTTTAATTCATTTAGTAATTATGTATGTATTTATTATATAAAGGAATATTTAAAAAACTTAAAAGCTAAATCCTAATAACTTTTGCTATCTACGAACTTGTAAATTTCTTATTAAATTTTGTACAAAGCCATATATT
>NW_020439040.1:2362905-2393489 GCF_000699045.2 Agrilus planipennis | reverse complement strand
TTTAATTGTAATAATTAAGAAACTTGAAATAATTTTTAAAGAAACATGTCAAAATTGATATTATTACAAGTTACCTATCAAATTCTACTATTTCTACGGCAAATTAAGTATTTTAGTTGATGTTAGAAATTAAACTGTAATAATTAAGAAACTTGAAATAAGTTTTAAGGAAACAGGTCAAAATTGAGATTATTACAAATTACCTATCAAATTCTACTATTTCTACGGCAAATTCAGACATTTACAATCGAAAGTTGTAATTTTTGCATTGTCATAAAAATCTAGTTTCTCCGTGTAGTGTTAACCAAAATTAGTATAACATAACAGAGGATGGACACTACCATTTAGGAAACATTTTTGTGTAGTAAACTAAATAAAATGATGACAAATGTAATATTACCGGCTTCTGTGCTTTTCATAGAATTTTGTTGTTCCGAACGCTTTGCCGATTTGATGTATCACGATTCAATCAAGTCACCACAGCGAATCCAATAACGTATCTGAACTTTTATATGAAATTCTGTTGCATACTTGCGACGTTCTCTCCGGCTAAAACGTTTGACTGTTTTCGGTCAAAATTTCGTCTCAATTTCTAACATTCTAAATCCAGATTCATTCACAGCAATCAGTCTAAAGCCTCTTCATTCAGGTAGAAATTCTTCAAGAGGAGGTGACACGTTTTTCCTTTCTTGAATCGGTAAAATACGAGCCACTTTACCGTATCTAACGTTATCATACCATCAATCATTGTGACAAAAGGAGTTTTAAATTTCCAATTTCATTTCTGTAGTTCAATAGGAAATTGCCCTTTTCTCTTCTATTTTTCTGACAAGACTCAAAGAACGTTATTTACTTAATCCTCCATTTAACAAAAAAAAAGGATATTCTTTGAAGCGGACAATAGCTTTAATTGGTACGACAAGTAGTGTTCAAAATTCTCCATTCGGCTGTTTTTATGTAAATACATGCCTAATCTTAAATAATTTTAAAGTAACAATTAAATTAAATAATTATAAACGTCTAGGTAGTTATTGTTTAATTGGCTTCTTAATTATTATCAAACTCACATAACAGGATAATATTTTTCACTGAGTTTATCATAAGATTTATATATAAAAATCAGAATTCTAAGAATTCCATCTCCTTTGTTTTTATTTAGTCAAACTTTCAATGTTTTGCTAGAACCTTATCATGTCACCCTTGCAATTCTAGTCATAGTGAACAAATATCTTTTTAAAATGTCATATACTTTTCTGAACATCGGGAAGTAAATACATTTTTCAGTTAAGTGAGGCTTGATTAATGTTAATTAATGTTTTTATGGTTGTAAGGCATGGGCCTTTCGAAATTTTTGCGAAAATTTCATCATTATAATTATCTGACCAAAACTCATAACGAGTAGAAAAGCCAATGTTACTTATCACAACCGTCAATCGAAGCTTTGCCTTTTGGTACAAATCTTTTAAAGTAGGTTTTTCTTTATGTTTACAATCTACCTTAAAGAATATTCCACTAAAAGGCGAAACACCGGTACTTGGAAGTGTTGGGTAAATTACCGCTTAAGAAGGCTCGGCATCACTCATGATTAAATAAAACAGTATAAATTGCACAAATACAATTTAATTATATTTTTCNAGTACAATAATTAAATTGTATTTTTCATTAATAAATGTAATAACACTAATTTAAACTTCATTTAAATAAAAAAAAATAAAAAAGGAACTTAAATTTCATTATGTAAATAAACCGAACCGCATGGCGTAAAGGTTTAGTCCATTGCTTAACATTCGGGAAGACGCCCGTTCAATTCCGGATCCGTCTGCCTTAGTCCAAGTTTTTCTGTGGTTTCTTTAGATTACTTAGGCAAATGCTTCGGCGGTAATATTTCACAGATAATCTTTTATTCTCTTCTGTCTTCATTTTGTCCGTCTCGTCGTTCAAACCTGAACCACTACCTTCCCAATACCCACGATTCCTGAATAGTTTAGAGGGACTACCCTCCCACCAGCATTAGTGGCTGGTGGGAATGAAACACCCAAAAGTTTTCTTCTCTGTAAATCCACTAGCTAGATCAGAGCCGAGCAAACTTTAACTTCGAAGGAGCCGCTAGCTGAGGTTAGTTTTGGTCACTCCATACCCTTCAATGAGTACGAGAGAGTAAGCAGTAATGACTCATATTGCTTTTTCTTTTTCTTCTCCCTTTTACTCTCATTCAAGACCCTCCATCCCGTAGACGAGCGAAGCTCTCTCGCAACTTAAATAATATCTACAAAAATTTTCTAATGATCGTCCCGCAGCTCAAGGGTAGCATGCCGGGCTACGGTCGCAATACTATTGAGCTCGGCTATGGAAGAGGGGACTTACCTACGAAATGGAAGGGATAAGAAAAGGAAAGAATCATCTCGCTCGCACTCGCAGGAGCAATGAGGAGCTCCTTGGCTATACCTATGGAGCACTCGAGAGTCAAAAGAGCCGAGTTTGCCCGGCTCTGAGCTAGATCATGCACATGGATATGTGCGAGGTACAACGTACTGATGCAGATTAGTTCGTGTACTGTCCCAAAAGCAGGCGCCAGCTGATACACACCACCCGGGATGACAATCAATAACCACCACATTACACATTAACCCCAAACAGGAAGTAATAAATAAAGTTGCTTATATCCTCATCCTGGAAATTTTATCATTATTTTATTGTATCTGAATTCGGTACCATAATTTTTAATTTCTACACTTCAAGTCACCGGGCAGCTTATGCTTTCTTCTCTAGTCCCTTTTCCCCTACTTAGTATGTATGTACATTGAATAGAATTTACGCTAACAAAAGACTAGGAAGAGTTTCTAAACATGTAAATTGTGCTTCCAATTTCGACAATTCGGTTTCCTATTCCCGTGCGTCCCAGTCGGTCACCCTTCCATCGCCGTTGGCTTATCTAGTCTGTCACGTTCACTTTAGCTGAGTTTCAGCAAGTGTATGCTTAGCGAAACTTTAATTAAGTACGTCAGGGATCATAACAGTGGTGTAGCCGCACAGTAATGGTCTCCATTGTTCATATTGCGAAATGCCTGTCCATGTATTTTATTCAGCATGATAACTTTTGCCCTTAGAGTCAGTATATCCCTTGCTGTTTTCAATAAAGATAGATTAATTTCGGTAAATGTCTACTCATACCCTACGGTATAATATGAACAATTCGAAATCGGACGTGCGGATTTTGACGAAATTCCCAGAGAGAGGTATTTTGAACCGAGAATTCAATGTAGTAAGGTATAAAAAGTCCCATCTTTAGAAAAGATCCTCTGTTATTATTTCAGTTTAAATAAAAAAAAGTGGAACTCGATCAAGTAGGTATCTTATAATCTAGTAAAAGTAAAAGTTATAGTTTTTGGGTCAAAAGTGATTCCATTTTGCGAAATATAAGTGTAATACGTAATACGAGATTTTCGCGGTTTACGTATATTCGATTTTCAGTTTTTTGGTGGCGTTATGTTGGTATTCATGTCTCTCACTTATACCGACAAGTTCGGTCATGTTGAATGTACAATTAATTTTTTACAACTGCTTTGCTTGCGCGTGTTTTGGTTCGTCCTCGATTTTTGCCTACTTCAAAAATGGATCAAAGAATCTACATATCAAATTTTGTGTCAAAAACAAAATTAAGTACGCGGACGCATTCCGAACGTTGACTGTGGCATATGGTGAAACTACCTTGGGCCGAAGCAACGTTCAACGGTAGTACAAAACGTTCTCAGAGGGCCGAGAAGATGTGAACGACGAAGAGCGTGCCGGACACCCGAGCAGATGAACAACAGACGAAAACATTGATGAAGTAAAGAAAATAGTATTGGTCGATCGTCGAATCACCGATAGAGAAGTTCCTAAGGACCTAAACATATCCATTGGCCCCTGTCATTCGATTTTTACCAATGATTTGGGCATGAAAATTCGTACCAAAGTTGTCCAATTTCAACCAAAAACAGCATCACATTATCGTTTCTAAGTAGCTGTTGGACTCGCGACGACCCAACTTTGCTCCTAATGATCATAACTGGTGACGAATCATGGATTAATGGTTATGACGTGGAAACCAATGCTCAATCATCCCAATGAAAGCTGCTGCATGAGCCAAGATCGAAAAAGCGTGTCAAGTTAAGTCGAATGTGAAGATTTTGTTTATAGTTTTCTTCGATTGTAGGGGCGTCGTGCATCATGAGTTCTTACCACAGGGTAGAACGGTTAATAAGGAATATTACTTGCAAGTTATACGCAATTTGCGGGAAGCAACCCGCCAGAAATTTCCAGATTTGGGAAGAATAAAAAATGGCTTTTGAACCATGATAACGCCCCGACTTACACATTTTTGCCCAAAAACAACACACTAATAATGCCACAGTCGCCATATTCCCCGATCTGGCTCCCTGTGACTTGTTCCTGAAACTGAAGAGGGTCATAATTTAGGAGATAAAGGTGGCATCGAAGGCGGAGCTGAACGAGATCACAAAAAATGATATTTTGAAGTACTTCGAGGATTGAAAAAAGCGTTGGCACAAGTGTATAATATCTAGTGGGAATTACTTTGAAGGGAACAAAATAGAAATTCATGAATAAATAGATAAGTTTTGAAAAAACACAAAATTCGCGATACTTTTTTAACATACCTCGTATATTATGGCTACGTAGAGTGATTTTAGTTTTAATCGTCGTGATACAGGCTTGAATCTTGAAACTTTCAATATTTCCGATGACTTGACAACTATAATTAAATAAACTTAATACTCACAGCATGTAGGTTCTCAATAACAAGAAATTAATCCCTTTTGGTCGTATAACTCCTACTACGAAACAAATAAACAGGGAAACAAGAAAGGTATATTGCTAAAATTTCGAAAACTATTTTGATTACTTCGCAAAGTCGACGAAGTTGCAATTTTATAAATATGTATATAAAATTGCCCTTCAAGCAAATACTTCAACCTGACTTCCCACTTTCAACACCTACATCGTTCAAAGTAATCAGTATTCCGTTCGCTTTTAAAAAAATCAATTCGACAACGTCACAATGAAACGAGCAAAATTCTATCCGACTCTCATATTTACTTCGATTCCGATGACTTTTAGATATACGTAACAAGTGTGCACATGTATAGATATAGCTATATAAAAGTAACGACTTTGGATTTTCAGTAAAACGGAAAACAGACAATTACTAAAACTTTATGAGCCATTAAAATAAATAATAAAATTTTCCAATGTATTTTACGTCGACAATGGAGTATAAAAACTATTTCGTTATCTTCTGTTTTTAAGTCTTACGATGCAGATCTACGTATGTGGTTTTAAAAGAACCTTAACAAAACCAAAAGGAACAACGCTAATAGAAATATATAAAGTACAAAAATATGTACGTATACATGTAGGTTCTTGATTATANGTATAAAAACTATTTCGTTATCTTCTGTTTTTAAGTCTTACGATGCAGATCTACGTATGTGGTTTTAAAAGAACCTTAACAAAACCAAAAGGAACAACGCTAATAGAAATATATAAAGTACAAAAATATGTACGTATACATGTAGGTTCTTGATTATAGCAAATTTTAATGTTAGTTTAGAAAAGGGATGACTTATTGTTATTAAATTGATCGCTTCTTAGTGAAACATTTTTTTTTTTTTGAAGTGAAATTTCCTTACGCACGGTAGGGTAAGTTCGTTTTATGCGAGTTGCCATGTACTCAGTCACGTAGTCGAGTTCGTAGTGGGGATCGCTTGAGCCGTGAGCGCGCTTCAATGCAACGTTCGTTACAGACAACTTCGGCATGTATAATGTAAAATTTAAATTCATAGTGTACAAATTATATCATTACACCAATTCTTTAACCCCTATCCCGGTATGTTTGTGTGTTTGAAGAAGTTTCACATCAGTAGCGTGTTGTATAATTACACGTTGTATTTTTTTTGAAGTGAAACTTCTTTACGCACGGTAGGGTAAGTTCGTTTCATGCGAGTTGCTATGTAACGAAATCATGCAACGGATGTCCCCCCTCTACTCGGTCATGTAGTAGAGTTCGTAGAGGGGATCGCTTGAGCCGTGAGCGCGCTTCAATGCAACGTTCGTTACAGGCAACTCCGGCTTTTGTAAAATTTAAATTCATAGTGTACAAATTATACCATTAAACCAATTCTTTAACCCCTATCTCGGTATGTTAGTTTGTTTGAAGAAGTTTCACTTCAGTAGCGTGTTGTATAATTACACATTGTATTTTATTATTCAATAAAATAAAAGTATTTCATCGGCAGAGAACAGAACCCGGGCCGTCCATATAGCATACAAATTTTTTATCACTACTACCCTACGTGGTACAGTTTCATTTTTTTCGCCCTTTTTAGTATAATAATTATCTAAAAAACGTACGTACCAAATATGTCGATGTTCATGTGTTAATGTATGTAATAATTAGTTTCCTACATTAAATATGAATCTGCTAAATGTTATAATTAAACATCAAATTGCATCTACAATTACCATCGATGGAAATTTTAATAAGCGCTGTCCTTTATTGCCCGACTACCCGTTTTTATCGGCTCCTTTGTTTTGCCTCGATCATTTTTCAGACGACGAATGCACCAAAAAGTGGCATTACGCTTAATTCCTTCAATTAACAAGGCCATTCGACGGAACCCGGGACGCGACCGAGCAATTGAATAAAAAGTGACTACGAGCAGAACCCAGGATCTGGATCCATTATTTTACCGCACTCTATAATTCATCTTTTTGTTGTGGTGCCTTAGACCCGGCATTACTTACATCCAACCGCACAGAGCTGCCTTTGATGTTAGACATCGATCCTTTTCAAGTGTTTTTTTAAACCAGTACATTTTTTTCGATAACTTTAAAAATAAAAATATTTACATAAATGTAAATATTTGTATTTTTCTTAATGATTCAAATTAATTTTACTTAAAAACTTTCTATATCTTCTTCAATTAGTAGCAAACGCTCCAAATATTTGCGAGACTTTTCTACAATTCTATTCAATTAAGTATTGTCACGTAATAAAACTCCATGCGTACTACTGTTTTATTTAACTAATTACTCTTTAATTAGCACTACTGTTATTAATTATGGACTAGTTCACTAATATATCGTACGCTGAATGAGCAAAGAAGGGCCCAGTCTTGCTTTTGGTATTGTTTCTGCTTATTTGGTATTGATATTGGTCTTGGTTGTGCTTATTTGGTCTTGGTCTAACTTATTCGGTTTTGGTCTTGCTCTTACTCAAATACTTCTAGCCTTGGTCTTGGTCTTCCTGATGTAGTATCGGTATTGTTTTTGCTTATTTAATCTGATACTTTTTTTAATAATTCATCTAAGAACAATTTTTTCTATTTACCGACACAATAACTGTCTTAAATGCTGAATTTTTTTTTACATGCGGGCTTGTTATGACTAACTAAAGAAAATAGTGCGGATAGTTGTGAGAGTTGTAAAAACTCGAGAACTTACCCTTCCGTGAATTAGCCTTTTAGCGAAAAAAATAGTACGAGGTACTTGAAAGAAGTATAAATATCGAAAAAAATTAGTTTGTTTCTCTAATTTAACCTATGTTATATCCAGACATAGGAACAAAGAGCACTTACTCCTAGGACATTCATGGGAATTCCTTTTTTTCAAACAGTGGTTAAAGTTTCTTTTTTTTTTTTGGTATTTAGTATTAAAATCTTCTAAAGGAAACTGAAAATTTCACCATCGTCATCATAAGGTCGTCAGTCCTAAGACTGGTTGGACACGTACCTCCACTCTTTCCTATCCTGAGTTAAACTTCGCATTTCCCTAAAACTAGAACAACCCACATCCTTAACTATTTGCGAACAGTAATCTAACCTAGGTCTACCTCTACCCCTCCTAACTCCTGTTTCTGCCTCTAATATGTCTCTGACTAGACCTTCATGCCTGAGAAGGTGTCCTACCAACCTACCTCGCCTATTTTTTGTTGACTTCTATAGAGTCCTCTGTTCTCCTATTCTTTCTAATACCTCTTCATTTCTAACCTTTTGTACGTACGTTATCCTTATCATTCGCCACATTTCGAAAGCTTCTAACCTTTTCTTTTCCGCCGCGCCCACTGTGCATGTTTCACACCCTTACAGCGCCGTGCTCCAATCATACACCTTTAACAACCTTCAACCTGAAATTTTCAAATACTAAAAATATTTTGTTGCAAGAAAAGAACGTATTAATGTTGTTTCATATAGTTAAACTCATAAATCCATCGAAAGTAATAATTTTTCATTGTGTTTAGTTTCGATCTTGCATATTCGGTTTTAGTTTTAGTCTCCAGTCTTGTTCGTTTGGTCTAGGTCATCATCTTACTAGTATAAAGACAAACTTGGTACTGGTTTTGGTCTTTCATTTTCGCATGATTAAGACCAGGACTACAAAACCAAGACCAATTTTGTTCATCACTACACTGAATCACTTTTTCGCTCATCTTTCTATTCCGCCTTCGATAGTCTCGTAACTATTACTGAACCATTTCATCCAGAAAAACATTTAAACTTTTAGGGTATTTCATAAGCTACTTATTCTGCAATCCTTAAGCCCTTGACGGGAATTATAAATCGGACAATAAATGAATTTTCCAATATTTTCTCTACTTATAGTTTAATCTATTTAATGTGTAATTTGTTGTATAATGCCAACATATTTAGAGATAAAATTTTATATTGGTAAACACTTCTTGAAGTGCATTTCTCATTTGTTATGTTATTTTGAAGGAAGTATTAGTTATCGGTTGCAGACTATTTTTCGATTTTATCCAATTTGCCTTAAGCTTGCAATTTTATCTTCGACAACTATCGCTATAACGCTAAAATACTTTTAATTTTCTTTGTCAGCTGCAACTTTCTTACACTTCCAAACTTTAATAACACTTCCCACAGTTCTGAAATTGCTGACAGTCCTGCTTATGGTACTCTTAGATAAAAGTTTACGTTCCGTACAAATCCTAGCATAAATGATCCTGTTACGTTTACGGCGCTATCTACTTAATATTTTCATTTTCAAAACTCTGTAACTAAAATGAATATTTTGAAAACAGATAAAAATTTTATAAAGCAAAACTCATCAGTGCGGAATAATACCTACTATAAGAAGATAGGATCTTAGTCTTGATAAAAGGTGAATTTTTTGTAACTCAAAATTTACTTAAAGCAAACTTACAAAACTTAATTTAAAAACTATAGTAATTATTTGAATACACCGTACCTTGTTCATGTGAAAGAAAACAGCCTCAAAGTCTCGGAGTCGTATTGTTTTTGGATATTTTCATTTGTTTTTATTCTTAACTTAAAATCTAGTCAGGGCTATATACTCCATGGACGAAGCAACATTGTTACAAAATTATGATCCGCTTCAAGTTTCAATTTAAATTATATTTCGATTTTATAGGTCGTAATATTATTATTTTACAGGCTGTATATCGCCATCTAAGGACATTTGCTATTAACAGTAGTTAATAGTAATTAGCAGCAAATATCACTAGATGGCGATATACTGCTTGTAGCTTGATAAAAAAAGCACCTTAAAAGATATACGAAAAACACTAACTACAGTTGGAACGAACAGAATTGGCACAGTCCTCAATAAAATATCTGTAAGAAAGGACGTATCTTCTTTGCAGTTTCCACTTAGGTCTGTACTGACTTTCTGCATTTTGAACACTCCCTTGTTAAGTTAGAAAATGTTTCATAAGTAGTACAGACAAAGAGAAAAGAGATAACCGGATAATGGTGAACGGTGCAGCGGTTAGGGGTTGATTAGCTACACAAAAAGTCAGGATCAGGAATTATATCTTTAAAGAAGCGTCTATACTTTCCTAAATTCCTGAGAATGTTGATCTTTCTCTAAATTCCGATGCTGGCAACATGCTCAAATTCTCCTTGTCTGCATCTTTTTCTGTTACACGTCACTTGGTGTAATGTTATTCCTTTTTTTTTATTAGTGTCCGTTGCAATTCCTACCTTACGTCTCTTTTCTATCTTTACGATTTTCCTTACAACGTTTGTCGTGAGTAAAAGTAGGCCTTGGGTCAGCAACCGCTCTGGTCTAGTTAGTAAGTTAAAAACAAAATGACAGTTTTATTGCGAACTATGCCAATTTTGAACGTTCCAACTATAGCAAACTTATTTTATCAAGGTAATTATCATACCTTGTCCTAAATTTTACAACAGTTATTCTCTTTCTTATAATTTAAATATAAGGATACCTCTATCTTTCATTGCGCAACTTAAGGATGTTTGGGAAGTACAATCGGAGACAAGAGTACATAAAATTATAATAGAAATTCGAAATTAATAAGGTTTTGCATCATATCATGAGATAAATAAATACTATCTAAGTATACTAAAAGAAAAGTATACCGTTTGAGAGAAAATTTGGAATTTGACCAAAAACTTTGAATAAAATAAGAAATAACGAATAATATGGAAAATTTTTAACTGACTTTTGGCAGTGAATATGCCTTGATTTCAACTTCCAAATAAAAAAATATTTAGTTTCAATCTCTATTAATAATGAGGGCAAAACTTTTTAATATGTTTAAATAATAACTAAAACTTTAAAATTGCATTTATTTCAGACAATTGTAAATATTATAATTATATTATCAAGTAAAAACGAGATTTTCAGTTAATTTTTCATTTTTTCCTCGATAACCATTTAGTGAATTTGAATAACCTTACGCTAAAGTGATTCTCCAGAGTTCAAGTTACTTATTATAAAAGTTTGAAATTTCTGGTAGCTTTTTTTCTGTTAATAAAAATAAATTTAATCTGTTCGGTTAACGAATCTCCATAAAATGACGTGTAAAATTACAATTTTTTAAAATTTCAATAACTTTTTAACGGTTTAGTGAATCGATTTGTAATTTTTACAGGCGTTTTAGAATTGAATGAGGAACGTTCTTCCAAATTTTTATTTATCTCGTAGCATTTTGACATACCTCCCAAACATCCTTAATCCTAGAAACTATGTTAGAAGTAAAAAATATTTTTAATACCTCAAGCAATGCGTAAGTTTAGCCTTTTAATCATTTATTTTATATAAAGTTTCTTTAGTGAAACATAATTACTATAAATTTATTCTTACCTATATACATTCAACAAATGCGAATATATAAGTGTTTTTTGGCATAATAAAATATTTTTCATGTTTAACTTAGTATTCATTTTTACAATAACAACTTGAAAAGAGAATGAAACAGGAATTTAATCCTAAAGTTTTTACATTTAATATCCTTTTTACGTACATTTGTTTACTCAATACGTCTTGCAAAAACAAAGATCGTTCTTTGTTGTTAAAAGGAGTTGGTCAGGTAAAGAGTCTAAAAGTTAATTCACTGTTTGCCAGGACGTGTGCAAGCAACGGAGAAGTTAGATCCGAAGAGAAAACAAGTTTTTGCTTGGATAATATATATTGCGTTTGCCTGAAGTTATTCTTCAACTGAAACTACTCCGAAGCAATTGAAACTACTTGCAAAACTATACAATTTTTGTTTTGCAACCACCGCACTTTCATTCACCTGTTCAATTTTAAAACTTTTGAAAAACGTTCATATTCATGATAACTTTCTTAAAGTTCTTCTAAGAATTGACTGAAATGTTTTTTTTTTGTTATCCGCAAATACGAAAGAAAGGAGACCTGTTCAACTTCAATCAAAATTCAATTTGATCCATAATAAATTCATATTTAGGTTTGTATATACTTTTTTCTGAAGATTAAGTTAGCCTGCGGTTCTTATTTCATTTAGAGAAAAAAGAGTTTATTTTTCTATTCGAGCCCTCTTATCGTCAAATAAATTAAAATCTAAAATTGCCCCCGTAGTTATTTGTTTCTTTGTATATTTTTCTTTTAAGCATTACATAACCTTGTAGAAAATTTGATTCAATTTCAACTAAAACGTATCTAAATCTTTACTTTGTAGTTGGCATAACATTTTGTAAACTCCACTCAGACTCGTTATTTATTAATCGTACGGCAAAACTTTGATGGTTATTCTAAGATTATTTTGTCCCTTAATTTTTTAGGAGCAGTTTTCTTTCGATGATGCAGGGCAACAAGTATTTTTCAGTCATAAAAATATTTTATTAAGTACCTAAATATTGCAAGTAAAGCTTATTAATCTACAAGAACTATTGAAAACGACTTCTATCAGCTTTAATACATGCATCTATTCCTTCCTGGTAATAATACCAGAATAACACTGGTCTGCAAAAAAATTTTTTTTTCTCTCCTCATTGTTTTCATGCATGATAACATTATATTTGGTGCCCTAAACACGGAATTTAACATGCAAATAAATATAGCACATAGATTTTAAATATAATGCCTATTTAATTAAAAAACAATATTATCAAAGTAACAACAATTAAAAGAAAGTAACAAAAGACTACGGTCAAAGTTTTACAGCGAAAAATGCTAATTTTATAGACATAAGTGATAGAAATATCAGTATATTTATCTCATTATGGTAGTATAATTCAAATTATTTTGTAGTTTTTTTTCTTTTCATCGTTTCCATCGAAGTTTCTCAGCGAATCGACCAACAAAAATCAGCAAGCATTGCTTCTGACCAATTTCCATTCTAGCGTCTTTCAATATACATAATATCCTGATGAAACCTTTAATCATGCTCATCTGATACGTTACCGAGATTTTCCGGAAAGAAATGTAAATGCGAGTCCAAAAAAATGAATTTTGAGTGACATATTGCATCCTAAAGCTTTATAAGCAGAAAGAAGCTCTCGAATGATTTGTCGGTAGTTGTTAGCTTTTGTATGACCAAGAAAATTATGACACACGAAAGCCACTCAAGCTTTTTTTTCAGCTTTATTCAACTTCGAATTGAAAACTGCATCCGTCATAAGTTCTCGTATTTGCGGACCTACACAAATCCCTTCTTTCAATTTCGCGTCACCGATTCGAGGAAATTTTATTTAGAGATATTGAAAGCCTGCACCATCCTTGTTCATAGTTTTCACAGTTTTTCACGTGTCCCAACTTTATATGAAGTGGTGGCAGAAAAATTTTGTCACTGTGTAGAATTCGTACAAGTACGCGGCATTTTATAAACTAAAATTAAATGGAATTTATTTAAAAAAAAATTTAAATTTCTATTTTATTTTTATTATTTCTGTTCATAAAAAAAATAATAAACTACATATAAAGCACTTAAAAGTATATATATATATATATAAATTAATATAAATTTTGTGCAAAACTTACTAAAGAATTTGATATAGAACGTAAACAATTAAAAGACAAGTTTTAAACTAATTGTTGTAAAGTCAGAGTGAATACTAAGCAGGTGTAAGGAAAAGCACGTGTTTGATGGGTCTTCCAGTGTACTGCTGTACCACATTAAAATGAATCAACTCCTCTAACTGGTTTAAAGAATTTAATTCACTTAAAAAATACGGATATATACAAATAAATACAAAACTTAAACTACCGTGGAAACTTATGATGAAATAAAAACTNTGTTTGATGGCTCTTCCGGTGTACTGCTGTACCACATTAAAATGAATCAACTCCTCTAACTGGTTTAAAGAATTTAATTCACTTAAAAAATACGGATATATACAAATAAATACAAAACTTAAACTACCGTGGAAACTTATGATGAAATAAAAAGTAACTAAATAAAAAGAGATAAGATTGACTGAATAATTTGAATGTTTAAGACAGCGACTTTTGTAATGAATAATGCAAATGATGTTGATGTTGTGAAAGGCTTGGGATGACTCTCCTTTGGTTACTGAAAATACGAATATAAATACAATTGAGATCATAGATCGGACTATTTACTAATAATACAATGTACATGTACATTGAACATAAATGAACCGGTCTATGTACAGATGTGGCCGGAAAGTCACAAAAAAACAAAGAATTAATCAAAGGACAAAATATTCTTAGAAATCTAGAAACAACCCCTTCAAGCCATCCCGTATACAAACGTAAAGTTAAAATCTGGCTGTGATTTCATAAAAAAAATATTATATGACTTAAAAATTTATGCTTTACATAAAAAAGATAATAAACGTCTCAATCAGTGTCTCAATAATAATTTTTTTGCGAGTTACATTTTATTTCATCTGATACCTTAAAAAATCGAGTAAAAAATTATTACCATCCCGTATATGAGGTTGTTCATTACCTACGTAAAATCCCCGATCGCAAAGCACTTCTTAAATTTTTAAATTAATCTCCACATCTTCTAACAAACAAAAAAGTGGTATTAATCTTGTTAAGACACCAAGTTCCTTAAGCAATCTCCATGTCAATTATCATGAACATCTGATCTGTTTCAATTCCAACTGTCCGACATATGTAGAATCCTGACATATCCGGCCATCGAAAGTGACAGTTCTAAATTCTTGAGTAGGGTTCGACTGTTTGGTTTTATACGGATAAGATGTAATACAGAAAATCTTATTAACCCCATAATACAAGTGTGGGAATGAATAAACCAAGTAAATGATGTACTAGCGATTTGTCCGAAATGTACTTTTTAGTACCATCAAATACTTACCTTACTTCTGATGGATCTGTCTCCGTTATAGAACCTCCTTGCAAGTCGTTTATCTTTATAAAGAAACTCAATCGCATTTCCGATAGAAGGACTTGTTAAATATCGAGTGGATCAAGGGTAAACTAGCGAATTATTCTTCTAATTCTTAAAGACTAACCGAAAAACGTTTGAGTACACACTCCAGAAAACTACAATAGCTATTTAAAAAGTTTATCTCCATACGAAATTATTTTTAAAAAAATTAAAATCGGCTTAAATAAATCTCTCAACAAAAACTGAAATTTTTTTTTTTTTTTTTCGTTCTCTACGTATTTCCTTTAATATCTTTCTCTTTTCTAAATTAAACTAATTGTATTTGGTGTAAGAGTAGAAGAACAAAGGGCGTTATCAAAAGGAAGTAGGCTAGATAAGTTGGAAGGCACCTTCTTGAACTTGAAGGACTGGTTAGAGACATATTAGAAACAGAAACAGGAGTTAAGAGGGGGTAAAGGTAGACGTAGATTTCGAGAAACGCAGTGGAGTGTGTCCAACTGAATGAAGGCCTTTCATGATATCTGTANTCTCATTTTGCTGCTTGTAATAATTCTCTTTAAATAACCCAGCATTTATCTATCTGAAGACAAGTCAGAAACACCTCTCCCTCAGATCTGCATTTAACCTTCTGCGCTCTGACCTTTGTAGCCTTGCTCTCATATTCCTGCTTGTAATATATCTCTGTTTAATGGTATTATTTGTACACTATGCTTCGCACGGGTGCAATGCTGATAGTAAATATACTATAGAATGTCTTTATATATAACAATCACAGCTTTTTTATCATTAGATAATACAAACCGGCCGGTACCGCCGCACCGCTATGTCCCTGCATTTTAAGTCTGTAATATTTTCGAAAATATTCATGTAAATTACATGCTGTAAAGGGCCATATTGATCTATATTAAATGCACAATGTATTTAAAAGTACGTACTTAATTGGATAAGGATTAATGCTGTATTGCCTAAAATCGCTTCATAAATAAGCCATTATTTCTCGTAAAAAGTAAAGGATAAAAAATGGTTATTGTTGGTTATCCCTAAGAGATAGACATATACCATCACGGACTTTTTTGTAGACCTTTTTAAGGTGTACAATACAGTAGTTTATTATTTTGATCTATCTCGTAGGGTTCAGCCAGCGTTTGCAATGTAAGCGCAAAAAAATGTGTTTATTTACGACATCACATTACAGACCTCTAAAACTATCAGTGTTTCTCTGTTATATTATGCATGTATTATACATATAAACCTTCCTCTTGAATTAATCTATCTATTAAAAAAACCGCATTAAAATCGGTTGCGTAGTTTTAAAGATCTAAGCATAGCATAGGGACAGACAGCGGGGGAAATACGTTGCATGATTTCGTTACATAGCAACTCGTATGAAACGAACTTACCCTACCGTGCGTAAAGAAGTTTCACTTCAAAAAGTGTAAATTTTGGTTAACCTTCTTAATTACAAGAACACAAAATTAGATACTTAAAAACCCTTATTAATGCAAAATTAATGTTACCGTGTGCGGCCATTAACAGCTAATGGCTGTGTTATTAGATGCAGGAAGGGCCGTAGCTGTGGCATGACACCTTACAACATAACTAAAACTTTAGGCAATTTGCATGATCAATAAACGAAGTAACGATTTGAGTCGAGGGCATTATGAAATTGATATTGTAATTGGCCTTAAATTATTCGTTTTATTCATTGCCCGCTAAAATTAAAACAGTTCTTTTAGGAAGACATACGAAACACCTTAAGAGCAAATCATCTCAAAGAAAATTTTGGTTGAAGCCAGCCGGGCGCCTTTACCTCTGTTAATTAAAATTAATGACTCAAATTCTAAAGGGCATCATTCAGCACTTTCAACCCTTATAAATCGATGGCCAATCTTGATTAATTGATTGTCTATTAAATGCCTTATAAACAAAGCTATTGTTAAACTTAATTAAGCGGTAAAATTCAAAATAGATCTTTTAAGAACCATCAGTTAAATTGCAATTTTGTAATATTTAAAAGACATTTACGATACATTCAACACAATTGTTAAATTACGATTATCATAAAAAGTTATAAATTTTTACTTTGACAAAAATAAAAATGAACGAGACTGTGGTAAGTAAATAAACCAAAAAAGACTCAACTCATCGATAATATACAAGCATGGAAACGACCACTTAATTCTAAAAATATTATTAAATATACTGCCCAAAATTTTTACGATTTGTACACATGCGATGCCTGTAAAAGTTTTTTGCTTGTCACAATTATAATTTTTTAACTGACTAACCCTGATTATTACCTACTGACTAAATCAAAGGAGAAATTCACAACGCAACTAAGAAGTTTCTTCAAGACATGATAATGGACTGTATGGAAGTCAAGAAGAAATAGGCGAGATAGGTTGGTAGGACTCCTTCTCAAGCATTAAGGTCTAGTCAGAGAAATATTAGAGGCAGAAACGGGAGTTAGGAGGGGTAGAGGTAGACCTAGATTAGAGTACTATTCGCAAATAGTTAAGGATGTGGGTTGTTCTAGTTTTAAGGAAATGCGAAGATTAGCTCAGGATAGAAAAGAGTGGAGGTACGTGTCCAACAAGACTTAGGACTGACGACCTTATGATGATGATAGACACACTGTCAGGGATACAAAAAAGGGCATAGGGGTACCTTCTATCCAAAAGAAAGAATTATATTCCCGAGTGATCAAAAAAATAATTTTATGATGTTTGACACGTACTGGACATCCAACGCAAGCGACGCCGCGGGTAAAATATAGTGAAAAGTCGAACAGATATTGTATAGTATAGGATATGGTATTTTGCAACTCATAGAGCTCAATCATCGCTGCACATTTGAGGAAATTCTCATTAACCGTAACGATATTGTCGTTATCGGTTACACAAATGTACCTAATACGTGTTTGTATTTTCATACAAAAGTGACATACTTTAAGCTCGGTTATTTTCCACACATTACCCTTTGCGGCATATCAATACACGAATGTCTGTGTAATGGTTACGTGATTGTGAACCACCATGCATTTGCATAGTTTATTGCATAAAGGTTAATTGTGATTCAGTTTAATTTCCACTGTCGATAAATAATGACCGATACATCCCTATCGCTTAAAAAACAATTTATGCTGCACATTAGCGTGAGTAATTTAATTGAATTGAAATCTCTTTAACGATGAGAAATGCAATAACGTTCCTACCTATTCGTTTATTGGTATCTAATTTTGAAAACGACTGGCTACGGCCTTAAAACAGCAACGTATGTAAAACGTATGCATGATTCGAACAATGAAACGCAGAATTGATGCAATTACATAAATAACAGCTTGTTTGAATGTTTGCACATACTTGTGTACATATAGTTTTCTGTATAATATTACTCGGTGGCTGGTTGAAATATTTTTAATAATGAAAGTAAGAAAAGCACGAATAGTTTCAATGCAACATTTTTAATATCTCCACAATTCGTTTCAGACGAAGAGTTTATAAGTAAATATAAAAATTTAAATTGAAATATTTTTTAAGAAAGTTGATTCTATTGACCTTTACCTTCATCATCATCAGCATCATACATATAGAGTTGTCTATCTGAAGACTAGTCAGACACACACCTCTCCCCCAGATGTACATCCCATCTTCTGCGCTCTGACCTCTGTAGCCTTGCTCTCATTTTGCTGCTTGTAATAATTCTCTTTAAATAACCCAGCATTTATCTATCTGAAGACAAGTCAGAAACACCTCTCCCTCAGATCTGCATTTAACCTTCTGCGCTCTGACCTTTGTAGCCTTGCTCTCATATTCCTGCTTGTAATATATCTCTCTAATTAACCTGGAATTTGTCTACCTGAAGACTAGTCAAACACACACCTTTTCCCCAGATCTGCATCCCTCCTTCTGTGCTCTGTCCTCTGCCGCCTTAGTCTCCTGCTCCTGCTTGTAATATGTCTCTCTAAATAATCTACCATTAATAATCTATCAAGATTAGTCAGACACACACCTCTTCCCCAGATCTGCATCCCTCCTTCTGTGTTCTAATCTCTGTCGCCTTGCTCTTCTGTTCCTGCTTGTAATATATCTCTCTAATTAACCCGGAATTTGTCTACCTGAAGACTAGTCAGACACACACCTCTCCCCCAGATCTGCATCCCTCCTCCTGTGCTCTGATTTATGTCGCCTTAGTCTCCTGCTCCTGCTTGTATTATGTCTCTCTAAATAACCCAGCATTTATCTATCAGAAGATTAGTCAGACACACACCTCTCTCCCAGATGTACATCCCACCTTCTTCGCTTTGACCTCTGTAGCCTTGCTCTCTTGTTCCTGCTTGTCATATATCTCTCTAATTAACCCGGAATTTGTATTTGTCTACCTGAAGACTAGTCAGACACACACCTCTCCCTCAGATCTGCATCCCTCCTCCTGTGCTCTGATTTCTGTCGCCTTAGTCTCCTGCTCCTGCTTGTAATATGTCTCTCTAAATAACGTAGCATTTATCTATCTGAAGATTAGTCAGACACACACCTCTCCCCCAGATGTACATCCCACCTTCTGCGCTCTGACCTCTGTAGCCTTGCTCTCTTGTTCCTGCTTGTCATATATCTCTCTAATTAACCCGGAATTTGTATTTGTCTACCTGAAGACTAGTCAGACACACACCTCTTCCCCAGATCTGCATCCCTCCTTCTGTGCTCTGACCTCTGTCGCTTTGCTCTTCCGTTCCTGCTTGTAATATATCTCTAATTAACCCGGCATTTGTCTATCTAAAGACTAGTCAGAAACACCTTTCCCTCAGATCTGCATCCCACCTTCTGTACTGTGACCTCTGTTGCCCTGTTCCCTTATTACTGCTTGTAATGTGTCCTTCTAATTAACCCGTCATGTCTCAACAGGTATCCTAAAGTCCCATCTCTCCTTATCGTAATTGGTTTCCACAGCGGCCTTTGTTCTCCTACTCTTTGTAATACCTTATGAAAGTTATTGTTTATAGGTATTATTATAACTTGGAATTAAAATTATCAAGTATTCACAAAAAATTTAGCGTAAAACACAAGACGCTGCTTAACAATATCATTTCGCCCAACAAAAGCATCTTCATAAACTAAAAGTTATTTACAACTTTATAAAAAAAAGACTTTTGTGTGTTTCAACCGTACCAGCTACTAAAGCTGAATTTTGTGAGATTACCTACACATGCGGTATCAGAAATTAAACAGCTTCCATAGAGCAACTTTTGAAAGAAACCTTAAATTAAATTTATGAAATAATAATTTTACATAGAATTATATTAAGGATTTTTAGTTTTTCCTGTGCACTTCTTCTTATCAAATTACAAAATTCTAGGTCAACGGGAAATGCTGCTTTCAATCTAACGTTATAAGTCAGTTAATCTGTCATGGTATAATGCACAACCCCATAGATTCCAAGAATATACCCGCCAAATATCAAATCTCTACGTCCACCGGTTTAGGCTCTGAGTTATCTGTCAGTCTTCCAATTTAAAAAAAATATTTATTTCTAAGTCTACTGGGCTTCGCGTAGTTTACCAGTCAGCTACATTAATCCTCTTTTTTATCCCACTTGGTGATAAAATTTAAAAAAAAATCTTTCTTATGATTAGGTCTACTGGTTTGGGCTGTGCATAGTTTGTCAGTCAGTCACATTAACACTCCTATTTAACCCTTTAGGAACCGAATTTGAAAAAATCCTTTTATAGTGTACAAATTCCAAATCTCTTTAAGTTTCATTTCTTTATTTAGAAAGACAGAGTCATAGCAATATGCTTATTTATTGAATCGTTATTTTTAACCTTGGAAGAAATTGCTTTTTCGTCCTGTGTAAGTTTAACAAAAACCTGAAAGCCTTCATATTCTTTAAGTTGCCGTCCATTAAAAGCACATGTACTCTTTAGCCTTTGCAAACAGAAACCTGTTTTCGTTAAGTTCATATTTTTCAGTGTCGGCGTGTGCATTATCTNGCGCTCTGACCTCTGTAGCCTTGCTCTCTTGTTCCTGCTTGTCATATATCTCTCTAATTAACCCGGAATTTGTATTTGTCTACCTGAAGACTAGTCAGACACACACCTCTTCCCCAGATCTGCATCCCTCCTTCTGTGCTCTGACCTCTGTCGCTTTGCTCTTCCGTTCCTGCTTGTAATATATCTCTAATTAACCCGGCATTTGTCTATCTAAAGACTAGTCAGAAACACCTTTCCCTCAGATCTGCATCCCACCTTCTGTACTGTGACCTCTGTTGCCCTGTTCCCTTATTACTGCTTGTAATGTGTCCTTCTAATTAACCCGTCATGTCTCAACAGGTATCCTAAAGTCCCATCTCTCCTTATCGTAATTGGTTTCCACAGCGGCCTTTGTTCTCCTACTCTTTGTAATACCTTATGAAAGTTATTGTTTATAGGTATTATTATAACTTGGAATTAAAATTATCAAGTATTCACAAAAAATTTAGCGTAAAACACAAGACGCTGCTTAACAATATCATTTCGCCCAACAAAAGCATCTTCATAAACTAAAAGTTATTTACAACTTTATAAAAAAAAGACTTTTGTGTGTTTCAACCGTACCAGCTACTAAAGCTGAATTTTGTGAGATTACCTACACATGCGGTATCAGAAATTAAACAGCTTCCATAGAGCAACTTTTGAAAGAAACCTTAAATTAAATTTATGAAATAATAATTTTACATAGAATTATATTAAGGATTTTTAGTTTTTCCTGTGCACTTCTTCTTATCAAATTACAAAATTCTAGGTCAACGGGAAATGCTGCTTTCAATCTAACGTTATAAGTCAGTTAATCTGTCATGGTATAATGCACAACCCCATAGATTTCAAGAATATACCCGCCAAATATCAAATCTCTACGTCCACCGGTTTAGGCTCTGAGTTATCTGTCAGTCTTCCAATTTAAAAAAAATATTTATTTCTAAGTCTACTGGGCTTCGCGTAGTTTACCAGTCAGCTACATTAATCCTCTTTTTTATCCCACTTGGTGATAAAATTTAAAAAAAAATCTTTCTTATGATTAGGTCTACTGGTTTGGGCTGTGCATAGTTTGTCAGTCAGTCACATTAACACTCCTATTTAACCCTTTAGGAACCGAATTTGAAAAAATCCTTTTATAGTGTACAAATTCCAAATCTCTTTAAGTTTCATTTCTTTATTTAGAAAGACAGAGTCATAGCAATATGCTTATTTATTGAATCGTTATTTTTAACCTTGGAAGAAATTGCTTTTTCGTCCTGTGTAAGTTTAACAAAAACCTGAAAGCCTTCATATTCTTTAAGTTGCCGTCCATTAAAAGCACATGTACTCTTTAGCCTTTGCAAACAGAAACCTGTTTTCGTTAAGTTCATATTTTTCAGTGTCGGCGTGTGCATTATCTTCTTCTGAGAACTTCTTTTATCAACTTTCCGCCATCATACAAACTAATAAAGGTTTTCCCTTAGTGGCATCATAAAAGCTCGTGTCGTAAACCTTGAAAGAGACTCGAGATCCATTAGGGTTGCATCCTTATGCACTTAAAAATGAAATTCATTTGATATAATGGTGGCGATGTCGTAGAACCAGAACGGACTTTCTCGGTTTTTTTTGTACGTCTCTCTCTCTTTTCTCCAGTTAATTGATCCACATAATGGCACTCCGCATTGCTTCCGACCAGCCAGCATTAATCTACTTGCCCTTTAGCGTAAAACTGTTTAATCATCTCATGCGCCATTTAATGAGAAACTGTTGGACTGTTTCGCAATTTGTTCTCTCATTTGTCCTCGGTAAAAAGATCGCGTTTAAGAACAGGATGGCCTTAATCCTCACGTATAACAACGACTCGATAAAAGAAAAAAGTGGACGGAATAAGGAGAGACTCGCTTACAACTGAACGAGATACTCCTCGGCTATTTAAAGAAATCACACAAGCAAACGAACGAACGAACGTTCCAAGCAATCTCCAGTTAAAGTCATTTTAAACAACTGTGCACAACTTGATACCTACTACTCCTCTCTTAGAAAGACAATTTACTGATTTAAATTTTAAGAAAATAAGTCTGTACCTTACTTATCGAAGTACTTTGATTGTGATATTTATTGAGACTTTTTATCTACTTTTGTTATATACGAGTATCTGACTATAAAAATGTTTGTATAGTTAAGTATATTGAATAAAATAATTCGAAGTAGTCTGTATTCTGTCGAAACTGTCAGACGGGGATCGCGATTTCGATTTTATTGGATCTCATCAGCGCGTCGCAGACAGTTTCGACAAACAGTTTCGATTATGGTAACGTGCCTATCACGTTGAGGTTAGCTACGCCGGGATTCGTTTCAGCAAGTAGATATCCATATATTTAAATGGACCTTGTTGGAGCATATGTAATCCTAAAATGTAGCATCGTACTACAGATGGCGTTTACTACGCCATTTGTAGTATTTTCTGTTAAGCATATATTTGTTTAACAGAATTCTCAATTTTTATGTTTCTTATATATATATATTTACAAATAAATTACTAAATAAATAAATAAATGGAATTCGTGTGGAACACGCGAATGATAGGATTACGTAACTGTTCACCAAATTCTACTAAATTTCTCTAAAATTAATGCAGTGTTTGTACTCAAAATGCTTTAATTGAAGGTATTCTTTAAAACCGATATATACCTTCAGAAATTTTTAGGGTTGTGTTTATTTCTTTAATCCAATTTTCATTGAAAGGGGACGCTTTAATAACGATTTTGAAATTGTTGAAGTTGTTGAAAGCAAAAAATTAGAAAATATTGTTTGTTACATTTTAGTAGACTTATGTAACGACACCTTGTTCAAGGGGGTAGTAAAAAACAATTTGAGTATCTAAAAACATATTTTTCCAAAGCTGTCATATTGTTTATTCCCCGAATGCTTTTATAGAAAAACATCTCTTTAATATGTAATTTTATTTTGCACTACTGAGTATAAGTTCTACATATAAAGGAGTGTACATTTTTATAGTTTATATCGTTTATTTATAGTTTTTATAGCAATGAACATTAAAATTTGTAATTCAATAATTGTTACCTTATAAATGCAATGGAAAGTAGTATAACTTGTAAGAGTTGTTGACATAAAAACATATTTTGATATCTCCGTACTTAACCGATTTACTTATCATACCAAGTTCTTTTAATTCCGGAACAGAATGCCATTCCTAATTGAAGGTAAGAAGTAAGCTTGGTCCGTTTGCGCTTTTTTGATCATGTTTTAATAAGGAATTTTGTACATTTTTTATGAACTTGTGTTTTATTACAATTGAATGGCTACAATTTTAAGGCATATTTTAGGTGTAACTTTTGCTTGTAATGTTTTCGATGAGTATTTTAGCAACAAATGAAAATTATTCCTAAAACTACAAAACGACACACTTGTAATTATTAGTTTAGACGTATAAATTTTCAAATTTTCGGGTAATTTTTTTATCTAGTTCTGTACATATACAATTCGTATAAGATAAAGGCTAAATGTTTACTTAATTACACTTGAAGCCATTTGCAGGAAGGGTTACCATTCGTTATTAGGGTTTCTCCTTGAAATAGACTTCAATTGATGCCAGGCGTGCAGAAATAATTTATTCCAATGTATCCTCACTTAAAAGAAAATCGAATCTTATTTCTAATAACCTAATAAATTTAATGTGAGATGTCGTTTTGTATTTTATTTATGAACAAACGTTTCCATTTGTATGCATGCATGCATTTAAGAGAACGAAATGCTTCGAATGATATTCTGCATGAACAAGCATTCGTACATTTATGTAAATAGAATCGTTTACCTCCGATTACCTTCAATAACGTAATCTATCTATAAAGGAAAATAAAACGTGTTCCGTAAACCTACAGGTAACCGCCACGGATGGGGACAAGGACCGTCCGCAGAACATCGTCTACTTCCTCACGGGACAGGGAATTGACCCGGATAATCCCGCCAACAGCAAGTTCGACATAAATCGAACCACCGGGGAGATATTCGTGCTGAAGGTAAGCCAAGCAATTTCATTTTTAGGGAGGTATGTATCGTAACCATACAACCTGTAATCGATTTCATACAGGTACTATCCTCTATTCGTTCTGTTTCATCGAAATCGTTTCAATTTTGCTTTAAAGAATTAATACCCTTCCTACGATTCAACTAAATTTTGAGAGGATATTATTGAGCCAACTTCAAAAGAGAAAAAGTATCTCAAGAGCGATTAGAATTCGATAAAACAATTATGATAGGAACGAAATTACAAATTTAATTCGTATAGATAGTATAGCCGCTGGATTATCAACCTTTCAACCCCCTTAATTTTCGTAATAATCTCATTTTATAAATACTCACCGAGATCGCTCTAGCGATTGCCTTGTCAACACGGATTTGACATTGTTGCTTGTTTATATTTAAAAGAAATGTTTTGGTAATAGCGCTGCGGGCGCCTTTCAATATTATCATGACCCCAAAGGATGGGCACCCAACAACCACTGCAATAGGCCCTTAATGATATGAAGGGAAAAACAACAGTTGTTCACATTGTGGATTTGTTCGCGTTAACGAGTGTATATTTTTAAACATCTATAACTAAGAAAATGAAACTATGTACATGGGTACTAGAGATGCAAATCAATGAAATTTATCTCTTGGTTGGCAGATTTTCAACGAGAGGAGTAAGTTGAAATTGTTGAAATGAGCCTATAGTGTTTATAAACACTAAAAGTCTCCAAGCACATTTGTAACAAAACCATACTAATAAATTATTATCGTTAAAAAAAGCAAGAGAAACCATAATAGTTCGGCCATACTGATGTATTCTTGTAACAAAGTGACAAATAATTTAGTAAAATAATTAATAAATAATACAAATTAGGGCGAACAACCTACGTCAATACAATCTTAATTACCAAGTTTCATTAGGTAGGGTTTTTGTTGTAAGTAGGTACTTACTTATTATTATTATTACTGATGTTTGTTTTTTAATTTTTGTCTGGTAGAATTACCCGGCCCTGCGGTATCCGACTGCATCTTAAAAAAAAATGGTTACAGCTGCATAAATTCGCATACATCAACCTCCAAAAATCAGTAATTCTCAATAGATGTAGATTTCTTTCCTCCAGTATGTCATACTCCATCGCAGAAATTCAAAAAATTTGAGTAAAGTTCTTGGGCATATCAGTCTGTACTAACTAAAAGTTGACCGGTGAAAACGGAGAAAAGCGAAACATGATGAATATAAAATAAACAAAAGTCATTGTAATTAATATTATTTGATTTATTACCTTGTTAATCTTGTCTGATTATTGTTTTTTCGCCAGTTTTTCAATTTTAAAAAACTCCTTAGTTATTTGATAAAAACTTTATACCTATAAATGTTTATTATTTTAAACTATCTATTGCCACCAAAGCAAATTAAATCGGATAAATCTTTGTTAAGAAATCGTAAAATATACGTTTTTATACTTTTTGATAAAAAAAAAGACGGCTGGGCTGATGATTTCTTTTAGATAACATCAATCACTGGCACCTAAATGAAACTGAAATATTACATCAGCCGGGAATCAACTACATGCAAACCTAGTCATGTTGAATCCATGCGAAAAGTAAAAAGAATGTATTAAAAATTTCAGTTTCTATTTTCAAACTCGATCGATCAAACTTCAACTGGATAAACATTTATTCAATTTGTTCTTCGTAATTGAAAAGGAGCAGATACATAGACAGAAGTTCCGTGACCAATTTTGTCCAAACAAAATGAACCGCTTGACCGATTTCTACCTCCTGTTAACACGCGTTTGTTGTACTTTCTTCGATATATAGATCAGAACCTCAGAAGCTTTCGAATCTGTTGTTTTTTTTGTTATCGGGTAAAAAGCGGGTGCAGGATAGTTTCTAAAACGAATAAAGTTTCAAACAAGCCCCTGTTTCGGTTCCCATTCCCTTAACCGCCTTTTTATGGTCCCTTGCTCACGGCCCGAGTCCCGGAAGTAATGGTTACGCCACCGCGCACCGTTGCTGCAGACGAAGTAATTTATCGTGAACTTCGCAACGGTATAATAAATTCTTTCACATACATCATGAAGAGGGAAAGAATCACGGCATTATCCTTTGTTATCGTCCCGTGATGAACTACTTGGTACCTACGCGAAGAAAAAAAGAAGTCCGGAAAGATAAAAATGTGCACTTGATTTAAAGTTGATGCGTGATCAGTAAACCAAACAAGTTATCATAAAAAAAAATTTTGTCCCATTTACCACAGCAGACTTAACAGAGCGGACACGTGTTTTATCCACCTCTTATGTGGACATTGCCAACGCGGAACTATAGTAGTTGATCATGCTAGAAGTTCTGATTTAAGACTATGGAGTCTTTCTTTAATGTTATAGCCCTTATCACCCCAATCAAAGCTCCTAAAAGACACAACCCTCCATATTATTTATTCTTGCCAGTTAGAAGGTACCTGTCATACCTTCAGAGCTTTATCACGAGTTGAGTAGATCACTAGTAATCATAAAAGAAAATTTAATCCTACCAGGTAGGACTATTTATTTCATATTTTTGAGTCGAGTACCTATTAGCGTGCATCCTTCGAGTTTTCATGTAACCTTTGAAAAGCAGTTGAAACCTAAAAAAGCAGCTAAGTGCAAGTAGGACTCGCGCACTGAGGGTTGCGTATAAATAGTTCGTTCGACAAGGGAATCGAGTCTCAAAGATTAAAATTCCCCCCTAAAATCAATCCTCAAAACGTTTAATTACAATCATCATCATGAGGTCGTGAGTTACAAGACTGGTTGTACACGCACCTCCACTCTATCCTATTCTGAGCTAATTTTCGCATTTCCCTAAAACTGCAACATCCCACATTCTCAACAGTGTAAACTCTATATAACGACACTTAAGGAACTGAACATTTTTCGACGTTATAAAGAGTGGTCGTTAAATAGAGAGAAATAAAAGATATTATTTTACTATTCTATAATAATATGCATTTACCAATATAGTACACATTTTTCACACGAACATCATTATTAGTCAGACATTGCGTATAGCCTGTTATCTTCGTCTGATGTTTTTTGCTGCTCCAATATTTTAATTGTATTTTGTTACGTATCTTACTCATATCTTGAAATACTGCTGGATCAATTTGATTATATAAAAAGTATTTCTTTAATAGTTTTGCTGCATGAAGTGCTTGTTTGATGCTTGATGGAGGGACAGGATCGTGTTCTTCAACAAAGTACACAGCTGCAGTTCTTATCTATTTCGGCAACTTAGAAAGTACTGCTCAATGATTTATAATGCCCCATTGTTGTCGTTAAATAGGGTGAGCGTGACGCTATATAGAGTGTAATATTGTATAGAAAACAATGTAACAAAGTCAAGCAATTTCGACGTTTTAAGGAGTTTGTCGTTAAATCGAGTGACGTTATAAAGTCTGTATTTGCGAACAGTAATGTAATTTAGATCTACCCCTTCTAACTTCTGTTTCTGTCTCTAATATGTCTCTGACCTATCTCGCCCATCTCTTATTGACTTCCATAGAGTCCTCTGTTCTCCTATTTTTTCTAATATCTATTCATTTCTAACCTTCTCTATCCGCGGTATCCTCATCATTCGCCTGTAATACTATACCTTTCGAACACTTTTAACATTTTCTTTTGCGCAGCACCTACTGTCCATGTTTAGCATCCTTACAATGTCGCGCTCCAAACATATACCTGTAACAATCTTTTTTGAATTTCTAAGTTAACAAGCAACAAGTAAGCAAATCTAAGCATACTAATCGATAGCGTCTTTGATGTCCTGTCTGACTCCCTTCCTAATATTTACTTCTCTACGTTCCAACCCCAGCTTTATAACTGCCTGTTGCTCTTTATATGTATAGACTAAGTGTCATTCTTCTTTCTCTGTAGGTAACTCATCCGTACATTTTTAAGTATATTTAACATCTTGTCCCATTTAACATTGTCAAAAGCTTTTTCTAAATCTACAAATCCTATGCACGCACTCTTTCCTTTTTCTATCGTTTTCTCTGTTGTTACCCGTAAAGCTAGAATGGCCTCCAGCGTTTCTCTATTTCTTTTACAAATTTACGGTTTTTTCCTTTACTTTCGCTTCTTGCCAAATTTCATGATCCTAGGTTAGCGGGAAGTACCCTTTAGGTTTTGATTCCCTAAAGAGTATTAAAATATGCGTCATAAACGATCGTATCTTTTGATTGCTTTGAGCTAGAAGTTTGTTTCTTTTTACGGATCCAAAGAATTGCTGGCCTGAGTATTTGATATTAATTTCAATTTAATATCTCCGCGCGTACATTAGAAAAAGAGTCTTAATAGATACACTAGCAACGAAGTAATCCTATAAAGGTCCCTTTTTTCCTTTTATGATACGGAACCCTAAAACTTGAATCTATAAGAAATATTGTAAGATACTTCTACCACCAGCATTAGTGTTGCTCGATGTGTAGTTCGGTAAAACTTCACACGTCATACCTCAAAAAACATAACGAATAACAAGATGGTAATCTGATTAAGTTTTATTTTATGTTTAGCTATATAAGCTCTACTTGATTAATTATTGATAAAACTTCGAAGGTACGGTAATGTTTAGGCCTTTATAGGTACAAAAATATGCAATATGAAGTGTTGTGCCCATTAAGACATTTGATCGTTATAATATGATGGTAATGGCATATTAAAAATTCAGACGATTCCGCTTAAATCTATTTTTCACAAAATAAGTGCGGGGTCCTTTGTTTTTTAGTCGAAATATTAGGCTGACTTTGTGTAGGAAGTTTACGCCCTCCTTTTATGCAATTGATTCCATCTGATAATGATGATGATGATGTTCATTAAAAATCACTCGAAATCGCCCCCAAATTACAAGAATTTAAATTTTTTAATAAATAATGACCGACACAATATAGTAGAATTTATAGCTTAAAAATCCGATCGTTTCTATTAAAAGAATTTATAAATATACGAGTGTAATGTTAGCTTTCTTTTTCCACTAAAAGAATTTTAATTTGTTAATAACTGATGATCGACAAACAAAAATAGAATTTAAAGCTCAAAAATCCAATCCTTTTTATTAATAGCATATAGACACGAGTATAATTTTAACTTTTTCGTTACATTGGCTAGTGTCTGCCATTGCCAAAAGTTTACTTTAGCTAATAAAAACCTTAATATTTTTCAGCCTCCGCTGCCAACTGGCAATTCCGTCCTTGTATTCCGAACTTATTGAATTTTTTTTAGTTAATATCCTCATTCTACGCATTTTGATCTATCTAAATATACTCCATATCGATGCGTCTACCTCTCGCATTCTATTCTTAATCTTCTTTTATTGTTTCCTACTTTTTTTATTAATTGTTCTAAAAATATATCACAAAAATAAAAAAATGCGTCCTTGATATCGCTCATTGAAAATTTTTTCCATGATACGTAGATTGTGTACCTTTTTTATACTTAAAATGGTTGCTTCGACACAATCACACCCAATAAGCGACTATGTGTATATATATTTGTGTGTGTATTGAGTAAAAAGGTTTATATTGGAATGATTTTTCCTCTTGCCGAGCGGATTGCCATTTTTCAACGGTTTTCACGCTTCCTTTTCGTAAAAAGGATGTTGATATATGTAGAAAGGAAATCGAAATGGCCAATATTATTTAGCAAATTTTATTTATCCAGACAATTCACAACATAAAATAGGTACTGAGGATTGAAACTTTTAATTTTTAAAATTGCACAGTTAATGTAAATAAAATTATTTATCAGTATGCATAACAATGAAAGTTTAAAAAATCATAAAATAGAATATAGAAATATTAAGTCACATATTAACTAACTAATCTAATTATAATATCTAGTATTTGTTGCTTGGTACTATACAGGGTGTCTCACGGTAACCACCCATTAGAATATTTCGGAAACT
>NW_020439040.1:2348642-2361787 GCF_000699045.2 Agrilus planipennis | reverse complement strand
TATCGCTCTCCATATTTAAAAGGGCACCAACCAAAAACTACTGCGTAGAATTAATTGGAATTTTTCACACACAAGCCTTGCTATATGAGCTTTCAAAGCATATAAAAATTATACGGCTTAAATGTGAAGTTGGGTGCAGAAGAATACAATTAAATCCTCTGTCAGGAAAAAACGAAATGACTTTCCGAACAACCCTATATATGTGAGATGAAAGGCAACATTCCAATTTTTTACTGCAGCTCCCCCTCAATTGCAAATCCTAGATCCACCACTGGGTATTTCATATCAAAATATATTCTCTTTTGTTCTACCTGTTTTTGGTTCTTTTAAATTGATAGGCCAGACAAGCCATAAATCCGAAACCATCAGCGCACTTTAAATCAGGCTTGGTTCGTTTTAATAATGATTCACCGTAACACCCTCACCCACCTCCCTTTTTATTTTAATTGCAATCTGATCTCAATATCAGCACCGTTTGTGCCCATTCGGCTCAGCTTAATGACACCGATTTCCGCGAATAGCGTGAGATTTATGAGAATTGCAGAGCGATTTATAAGCTAAGTTGTGTTATTAGGGCGGATGGAAATATCGGTATGCAATGCAAAAAGGAAAACTAATAATGTAATAACCGTACATATGTATATGTATAACATTTGCAAACAGCGCTGACTTATTAAAATCGATATATATTCGCCCTCTTAAATTAATTATTGGGAAAATTAGTTCAACTATTCCAATTTCGACGTGTTTGTTTATTTCCGAATATTGCTTGCTATGTAATGTGTGCAATGGTCTGTATCTCGATTGCCATTTACAAACTTCATGTAATAACATTATCTTCTCTAAAGTTTATTTTTATCATCTTTTAAGAAATAAGAGCACATTTTATTCGTGCAAATGCGAAGAAATTTGAATAGCTTCCTACTAATTACAAATTAAATTTTTGTGTGTATTCGGTGGTCGTCATAATTTTGCATTGTGGGTTTATGGAAATAAACTCATCATCATCATCATAAGGTCATCAGTCCTTACTGGTTGGACACGTACCTCCACTCTTTCCTATCCTGAGCTAAACTTCGCATTTCCCTAAAACTAGAACAGCCCACATCCTTAACTATTTGCGAAACAGTAATCTAATCTAGGTCTACCTCTACCCCTCCTAACTCCTGTTTCTGCCTCTAATATGTCTCTGACTAGACCTTCATGCCTGAGAAGGTGTCCTACCAACCTATCTCGCCTATTTTTTATTGACTTCCATAGAGTCCTCTGTTCTCCTATTCTTTCCAATACCTCTTCATTTCTAACCTTTTCTACCCACGATATCCTCATCATCCGCCTATAACACCACATTTCGAACGCTTCTAACCTTTTCTTTTCCGCCGCTCCCACTGTCCATGTTTCACACCCGTACAACGCCGTGCTCCAAACATACACCTTTAACAACCTTTTTCGAATTTCTAAATTAACCGTTCGCGAGCATAGAAGTGACTTCTTTTTATTAAAGGCAACACGACCCTGCGCTATCCTCTGCTTTATATCCCTACTACTCCTTCCATCCTCACTTATCTGACTTCCTAGGTATCTAAAATCAGACACTTCTTCTAATTCTTAAATAAACTATGCTCCTGAAAACCATAACTTCAGAATTCTAAAAGAAATACAACGTGTAATTAAACAACACGCTACTGAAGTGAAACAAACACACAAACATACCGGGATAGAGGTTAAGGAATTGGTTTAATGGTATTATTTGTACACTATGAATTTAAATTTTACACTATACATGCCGGAGTTGTCTGTTACGAACGTTGCATCGAAACGCGCTCACGGCTCAAGCGATCCCCACTACGAGACATCCGTTGCATGATTTCGTTACATAGCAACTCGCATGAAAGAACTTTCCCTACCGTGCGTAAAGAAATTTCACTTCAAAAATAAAAACAATAAGTGTATAATACATATAATGTATATTTTCTTTTCCAGCCCTTAGATAGAGATCAGCCTAACGGTCGACCTCAATGGCGGTTCACTGTATTCGCCCAAGATGAAGGTGGTGAAGGTCTTGTAGGATATGCCGACGTCCAAGTCAACCTTAAAGACATTAACGACAACGCCCCTATTTTCCCGCAAGGAGTTTATTTGGGAAACGTTACCGAAAATGGTACCGCGGGAATGGTAGTTATGACTATGACAGCTGTAGACTACGATGACCCATCCGAAGGTACCAATGCTCGCTTGGTCTATTCCATCGAGAAAAATGTGATCGAAGAAGAAACTGGTTCTCCAATCTTCGAAATCGAACCAGAAACTGGTGTTATCAAAACAGCCGTGTGTTGTTTAGATCGTGAAAGGACTCCTGACTATTCGATCCAAGTGGTCGCAATGGACGGTGGAGGATTAAAAGGAACGGGAACGGCTTCTATACGTGTTAAAGATATCAATGATATGCCACCCCAGTTTACGAAAGAAGAATGGATTACCGAAGTCGATGAAACAGATGGTACTAGTTTACCAGAAATGCCCATACTAACAGGTAACTGAAAACTTCATATTTAATTACTACAGGTGTATCAAAAGTTTTTTTTATTTTTATTCAAAATAAACTTTTTTAGATTTGTACTTTTTATCGTATCTGTTTATATATCCGTAATCGTTTTCAGTCACTGTCCATGATGAAGACGAAACCAACAAATTCCAGTATAAAGTCATCGAAAACAGTGGTTATGGTGCTGATAAGTTTACCATGGTAAGAAACAACGACGGCACAGGATCACTAAAAATAGTACAGCCGCTTGACTATGAAGATCTTTTACAAAGCAATGGATTCAGATTCAGAATACAAGTTAACGATAAAGGAGAAGACAACGACAACGATAAATACCATGTGGCTTATTCTTGGGTTGTTGTTAAACTCCGAGACATTAATGACAATAAGCCTCTGTTCGAACGGCCGAACATTGAAGTTTCGGTCTTTGAGAATGCCGAAGTAGGAAAAAGTCTTGAAACGTTTAAAGCAACTGATCCAGATCAAGGTGGTAAAAGCAAAGTTTCCTATGCCATTGATAGATCATCTGATCGTAAAAGACAATTTACGATTAATCAAGAAGGCACTGTTAGCATTCAAAGATCACTGGATAGGGAAGAAACTCCCCGTCATCAAGTTAAAATCCTGGCGATCGACGATGGAGTGCCACCAAAAACCGCAACTGCAACGTTGACAGTTATTGTACAAGACATCAATGACAACGCTCCAACTTTCTTGAAAGACTATCGACCTGTTCTTCCTGAACATGTGCCGCCAAAGAAAGTTATTGAAATATTGGCAACGGATGATGACGACCGGTCGAAAAGTAATGGACCACCGTTCCAATTTCGCTTAGACCCTGGAGCAGATGATCTTATTAGGTCGTCATTCAAAGTGGAACAAGATCAAAGTGAGTAAATGAAATTTTATTTTATTTATATTGGCTTTCGATTATAAGTATCGAATTTAACCAAGTATAAAATGTTTTTGTAGTTAGAATATTTCAAAAACAAATATTTTGTACTCAATTTTTTCCTCAACTTTACAGAGGGTGCCAATGGTGATGGAATGGCTATAGTTTCATCCCTTAGATCATTCGACAGGGAAGTTCAAAAAGAATATTTAATTCCTATAGTAATTAGAGATCATGGAAACCCGGCAATGACAGGAACGAGTACACTAACTGTAGTTATAGGGGATGCCAATGACAAGAAAATGCATCCTGGTTCTAAAGATATCTTTGTATACAACTACCAAGGCCAAGCTCCTGATACAGAAATTGGTAGAGTTCATGTGGATGATTTAGATGATTGGGATCTTCCAGATAAGAAATTCTACTGGGAAACAACAGAACATGCAAGATTCAGGTTAAACGAAGATACAGGAATGATTACGATGCGACATGGCACTAGAGAAGGGCGTTACTATTTGCGATTTAAAGTTTACGATAGAAAATTTACTCAAACGGATGTTCCTGCTAATGTTACTGTAACAGTTAAGGAAATACCACATGATGCAGTAATAAACTCAGGTTCTGTAAGGATAGCTGGAATCACTGACGAAGATTTTATACGAATATGGGATTATAAAACAGAAAGTATATCTAAAAGTAAAGCAGAAAAGTTTAAAGAAAAAATAGCTGATCTTTTAAACATCGATCAAGATAATGTAGATGTTTTCAGTGTGCAATTAAGAAGGAAGCATCCCCCTTTAACCGACGTACGATTTTCTGCCCATGGAAGCCCATATTACAAACCTGTTAGATTGAACGGCCTCATATTAATGCACAGGGAAGAAATAGAAAAGGATGTAGGAATTAATATTACAATGGTAGGAATAGACGAATGCTTGTACGAGAATCAAATGTGTGAAGGTTCTTGCACAAACACTCTGGATATCAGTGCCTTGCCTTACATGGTTAATGCTAATAAAACTGCGTTGGTAGGAGTACGGGTTGATGTTTTAGCTGAATGTACGTGCGGCGCTAGAAACTTTAGTAAAGAAGAAAATTGCCGAAATAATCCATGTTACAATGGAGGGCGATGTGTTGAAACCCGATATTCGTTAACTTGTTCATGCCCCGCTGGGTATAATGGTCCTAGATGTCAACAAACTTCGAGAAGTTTTAGAGGAACTGGTTGGGCATGGTATCCCGCACTTGAAATGTGTGATAATTCGCATTTAAATTTCGAATTTATTACTAGAAAGGCAGATGGTTTATTATTATATAACGGCCCCATTGTTCCTCCAGAAATTGATGAAATTTTAGTGTCCGATTATATTGCCGTGGAACTTGAGCGTGGCTATCCGCGTTTATTGTTAGACTTTGGATCTGGTACTTTAGAACTTCGAGTTAAAACTAAAAAGACCCTAGATGATGGAGAGTGGCATAGACTGGATATATTTTGGGATACCGAAAATGTTAGAATGGTAGTTGACTTCTGCAAATCAGCAGAAGTAGCCGAATTGGAAGACGGATCCCCTCCAGATTTTGATGACTCAAGTTGCCAAGCCCAAGGAAGTATCCCTCCATTTAACGAATACCTTAATGTGAATGCACCCTTACAACTAGGTGGCTTATATGTTGAACAGTTTGATCCCACTCACTATCATTGGCAGTACATGCCAGTGGGAAAAGGATTTGATGGTTGTATTAGAAACCTATATCACAACTCGAAACTTTATGATTTGGCACACCCTGGTTTATCTAAACATAGTTTCACTGGATGTCCACAAACTGAAGAAGTATGTGGAAGACCGGAACATACGGCTAGATGTTGGGAACATGGTACTTGTATGGGAAGCTTCACAGAGGCAAAATGTCAGTGTGATCCCGGATGGACGGGACCATCATGTACTATTCCCACTATACCAACATCGTTCAAAACACAATCCTATGTAAAGTATGCCCTAAGTTTCGAACCCAATCGATTCTCAACACAAATACAACTGAGATTTAGGACAAGAGAAGAACATGGTGAACTGTTTCGTGTTGCCGATCAACACAATCGCGAATACGGTATACTCGAAATTAAAGATTCTAGATTGCACTTTAGATATAATCTCAACTCCTTGCGAACTGAAGAAAAAGACCTTTGGTTAAATGCAATTAATGTAGACGACGGTCAGTGGCATACTGTAAAAGTCAGCAGATATGGATCAACTGCTATGTTGGAATTAGATGGAGGCGAAGGGAGAAGATACAATGAAACATTTGTTTTTTCTGGTCATCAGTGGTTACTTGTCGATAAACAAGAAGGAGTTTATGCTGGAGGAAAAGCTGAATATACTGGAGTTCGAACATATGAAGTTTATGCAGATTTCCAAAAAGGTAAAGTCAGAGTAGTCGTTTGTTTAACTATTTTTGAATTTTTAAATCATATGTTCTCAAATAATTTCGAAATGGGTTATAAATAGGCACAATATTATATATAAAAGTAATTATGAGTACTGTCAGCACAGGGCAAAGTAGTATAACGAAAATGAAAGTTAGTATCAGCAATTTCTTATGCTGCAAATAATTCCTTTAAATTTTAATAATTAATTACTATACATTTATTATAAAACCATAATGGCCGGCATCAGTGACAATGCGACAACAATTGAAAAAGAATGATGGCCGACAACAGCAACAATTAGAAAAGAATGATGGCCGACACTACGTCATAATCGAGCAATAATGGCCGACTATTGACAATACGAGTAAACGTAGAGTTAAAACCTTTTTTTAATTATAATTATTATGTATATATATAAAAATCACAGCACAGGGCAAAGTCCAACTCTTGCTCTCTAACTATTGCTGTCACTGATGTCAATGCTTTAAATCGCATGAATGTAAACAAATACAATCAAAACTTTTTTCAAACAATTTTTAACACAAAGAAAGTGATCAAACAAATTGTTCACAAAAATGAATTTCGACCACTCGACTGATAAGGAGAAAGAACTAGTTATATATATAATTAAAATCAGACCGACGTGGAGGTAGCAAAACCCTATACCAAATGAATAATCAGTTTTTTCCAACTAATACTGTACATCACATTTCTAATAGGTTGCCTTGATGATATAAGATTAGAAGGTAGACAGTTACCACTACCACCTGCATTAAATGGAACTCAATGGGGACAAGCAACAACAGCAAGAAATTTGGAAAAAAATTGTCCATCAAATAATCCCTGTGCGAACGTAATTTGTCCTGAGCCATTTGAATGCGTCGATTTGTGGAATGACTACGAGTGCACGTAAGAAAATGAACTTTTTTTCTTTTGGGTTGTAAGAAAACAAACATTTTGTTCGTTATAATGAATAATATGCAAAAATGAATATGAAATGAAATGAAACCTCTAAAACTACATCTATAAACAATGTGGCAATTGAATATTTTTTTGATGTGAAACGTCTATTGGCGCCTTCTCTTAAGACATCAGGCCCCTTCTATAGCATCGTTCTTGACTCCCTTGGGTACCATATTTCCCACTTTTTTTCAATATTATTGATTTTGAAGTAGCACTGTTAAGTGCTTAAATGATTTCAAATCAGTGATACCTACTATTAACTTTGATGTTTCACATCTACCGGGCATTCCATGACGACCAATTCTCTTTTTTTTCCATAATACATATTTCATTTTACAACTTTATTTTTAGCACCACATTCTTACAACCTTACCTAAACAATATATTTTTCTTTTAAGCAATGGCACTGAGGTTTTATCAACTGTAGAAGCTTTTTGTAACATAATGCATGATACTACCATATATATTTTTGCCTAGACATTTATATTACGTTATTATTATTGATTAACTTTAATGAGTAAGTAGTTTCTCTGACAGTCTGACGCATATTTAATTACTTATCTCGTTTTGTTTGTCGAAATTTACAAAACTTACATTTCCTTCTACTTTTGACAAATAAGATATATTTCACAAGGCTCTTTTAAAGTGACTATAAATAATGTTTTATTATTTATTTACTGCAATAATCTGTAATTTTATTACCAACAATTAATCCGTTTTTTGTATAAAATTATTTTGATTGCCAGCACTTTACATACGACTAAATTTTGCAATACTTTTTCAAATGCAGTAGCTAACAACTGGTTGTGGTAAAATATGCATGTTTTTTCTATTTTTCAAAAATCGACAGCTGTGGAGAGGGGAGAGTAATGTCACCTGACAGCAAAGATTGCATGGACAAAGATGAATGCTTAGACTTACCCTGTTTAAACGGTGGCACCTGCTTTAATCAGGAGCCTCGGTATCGGTATCACTGCAGTTGTCCTGAAGGTTTTTGGGGGGAAAACTGCGAGCTCATCCAAGAAGGACAAACGCTCAAACTCAGCATGGGGGCTCTTGCTGCCATTCTCGTCTGTTTGCTCATCATTTTAAGTGAGCATTTTCCCTGTAGACTATTTTCCAGGCATGCGAAACTTTATCACTGTTTAATTTGCACGAAGTTTTTTTCTAACTTCTAATTAACTTTCATTAATTGATACATCTAAATTAGGAACTACACTGAGTAAAATTACATTACATTTATAGTATACTTCTTTTATAATACACTAAAACTATAGTTTTTATAAAAATCAGAAGAAAAGCAGTTGTTGGTTCGATTTTAGATGAATTAGTAATAAAGTGCTTCGTTGAGTCACATTATATAAAATGAAAAGAATGGTTCACCTGAATTTATTAAGTATAATTATATTAATCAAAACCAAAAAATATTATTTGAGTGTCCGTTTTACTTTTTCTGATTAAAATCAGAATAACATAAAATATTTTTAAAGGTTCATAAATAGATTAATATAATAAAAAAATTGAATAGAGAACATTATAAACGAAGTATGGACCCTAAGTTTTAGCTAGGCATGGCATGTAGTAAAGTATTTAATTCGCATGGTGAATATTATGTTTATTATATAATATTTAGTACTTATACAAGTAGAGTCGAAAAGCAGTTAAGTCGTTTACAATTGTCTCAGTGCCGGAGCAACGTTTCTCAAGGAAAATCGGTGAGTAATTTCTTTTTTGCTTTCAATAGTTGTCCGCAAGGTTACAGAATTAAGGACGGAAAATGTAACAATGAAAACGAATGTTTGTGGTTTCCTTGTATCAACGGAGGTATTTGTAAGGATTACGACCCGCCTTTAAGATATGAATGCATTTGCCCATTGGGTTTCACCGGTGGACATTGTGAATTAGAATTAGCCTCAGCAGGGGCTATACAACCGTCTAGAGACTTTATCATTGCAATAATCGTATGTCTTATACTTCTGCTAAGTAAGTATTTTAGAAATACTGCAACATTTACTGTTCTTTATTGTTAGTACTGCACACAACTAAGGAATTAGCCCTTAAAGAATAAGAATTACTATTTTAGATGTTTAACAAATAAAATTATCTTTTTTGCTAGAATAATAGACAATAGAATATAGAACATCTACTAATTCACATGTTTTTAAAATCTATTAGACCGTATTTATCACTATAACTCATTGTAATAATTAGATACTTTCTAATTGAACTTATGTTTTTTCCAGTCCTAGTTTTAGTATTTGTAGTCTACAATCGCAGAAGGGAATCCCAGATAAAGTATCCTGGACCTGACGATGATGTTCGTGAAAATATAATTAATTATGATGACGAAGGAGGCGGCGAAGATGATATGACTGCATTTGATATCACTCCCTTGCAAATTCCTATTGGTGGACCATTACCTGAATATATACCGCCAAAATTTGCTTGTAAGTGTTTTGATAGTTTTATTAGCCTTAAAAGTAAAATACCAGTGAATAACTATGTCATGTAGATTTGATTTTGACAGCTAATATCATAACTAAATAATATATCTTCTTTTACATTTTTTTGTTTTTTTTTTTTTTTTTAATACATAAACTCTGTCCCTTCAATAGATCCACCGCCAATCTTAGGTGTAGGTCAGGAACCCAATGTTGGAGTTTTCATTGACGAGCATAAAAGAAGAGCTGATGGTGACCTCAATGCACCACCATTTGATGATTTGCGCAATTACGCTTATGAAGGAGGTGGCAGTACAGCAGGCTCTCTGAGTTCGCTTGCTTCAGGTAACTTTTTTAATAATATTGTAACTAACACATTTCTAAAAGAATCATCGATTTATTTAAACCGCATTTAAAATTAGATCTAGATCAAATTTTCCGAAATGCAGAAAATGTGGTAAAAGTAATTTTTACTTTCCTTTTATGAACAAAATTGCGTTGAATAAATCCCGTTAATATTAGTTAAGATAGATGCATGGCTGTTTTTTTAATATAAAAAGATGCCATAATTACTGTAGGAACGGACGATGGCACACACGAATACGACTACCTGGGCGCATGGGGCCCTAGATTTGATAAACTGGCAGACATGTATGGTCCTGGAGAGGAGATTGAACCTGACGACGAATAATCTAAGTGTCGATCATAATGAAAAACATTCCTTCGTCACAAAACCTATTAAAAATAATATAATCACGTTCTTCTACGTGACCCATAAGACTGTCCGCCACATACGCGACTTAAGCGACGATTGTAGGCAATTGTTCACTGTGTGCGTGTGAAGTTTCCCGAAAGCCTACACACTTCTTTAAATCCACTGCCATTATGGTTTATATTATTATTTTCACGATTTTACGTATTCGTTATAATAAGTACATACATGTAAAACAAAATGTGGAAAGTATCTTCGATGATATTCTCGAGATTTCTTCACTTCACTCACTTCACATCTCAATAATTGCTTAAAGAAACGTAACGTTACCTCATATGTTTACTCATCTTTTTGTCCTGAAAAATAAATACTCCCACTACATATACATAATTAAATTCATAATTATCATAGGAGCATATGTATATCAGTTTGATAATATTCATTAGAAAATATAAACTCGGTACCATTTTGAAAAGTACAGGGTTCTTTTGATAGCATTAACCAAGTGAACGCGGTTTTCTAAATTTTGGTTTTAAATGCTTTTTTTTTCTTGTAAATTCAAGCTGCAGTAAAATATTTAAACAATTCGTAGGGTATATTATTATCATAATTTACTAACCATTAAGTAGATACAAAAAAAATTAATTTCGAAACATAGGTACTGAAAAGCGTTATAGGTAAGCATAAGACATTAGTCGTGTTACATTGATCATTGGATGCATAATGAATTACCAAAAATTTAGATACGTCGTCTGCATTATGATCGGTGTTTTTAGAAGAGTACTTTTTAGTGTTTTATAGTTTTTAATGAATCACCCGGTGTATTTTTCAAAATTTTTATTCTACATAGGTACCTACTTAATCAGAGGCGGATCCACAGTGGGGGAAAATGGGCGAAATTGACACCCTGTCTCCTACTAATCCCCCTAGAGCTGTACGATTTACAGATTACATCAATATCTTCCTTTTAAATAAATATTTTAATAATGTATATCACGGTAATATGTGCGATTTACAATACGAGTTGTTTTATTATTGAGTGATCAATTTTTACTATTATTTTAAACACTACCCTGAATATTATACCAAATAACATCATCTCTAGATTTTAGATAAAGTAATTCCCATTTCCCCCAAGAATTGTTTTTGGATCCGCCCCTGAATTATGCTTTTAATTTTGTACAACAGTATTTAAATAGTAATAAATTTAACTACTGTTACAATAATTTGTTTAACAGATTGGCCTATTTTTTCTAACATTTCTTGTTTCGAAATATAATTGCTACTTTTTAATGTTTTAAAAATAATTCCAAATATTACAATCTCTAGTCAAATATTTTCAATATAGTTTAAACCACCCCTAATTGTTAATATTAGTAGAAAAAAGAAAACTTACGATTAGGCAAAAGAACTAAACTTAATGATCCCACTTATGCATTATCAGAAACTAACAAATTTTCATACGGAACTGAGAAAGAAAGTGTGATTGTTTCACTTTTCTATGAAATTTAATATTAGTTTTACGAAGTAATTAAGTAATGCATATATTCTTGAGAAGGCTTACCATCATCTAATCAGTATTATATACCAAATAATCAAATACGATAAAATTCCTTACACATCATTGCAATATACTCAAACATATACAGGGTGTTCGTTCTACCAGTAAACTAAAGTATAATATTTTATATGTACGGTGTGTTTGTTTTGTGTCATATCATTTCATCCGACTATTCTTAAATTTGTTTAGTATAGTACTACATGTCCTTTAGTGTTTTTGTTTTAATAACTAAGATAAAATCAAATAAAAAAAATGCCCTATTAAATATTTAATATTGCACGAATATTAATGTAATCGTTGTGAATGATAGGGTGAAGGAGCTCTCGAAATTAAATTAATTTGTATACAATTTCATCCTTTATTTATTAGGGAAACTTCTGTGATTGTTTGCAGTGTTTTTCGTTTTAATTTTACTAACCCACGCGCGTAGTAAATAAAAATGCGCCCCTGTCGTGTACCATTCAAGCCAGTATTCCTAAGAGCAATGTAGTAGTAACCATCAGTCACTAATTATCTTACTATTAGATCAAATTAAACTGTAGATTATTTAAAAGAAAAGTATGCATGCGTGAAAATGTGAATGTTGCATGTAATGTATGTAGTTTAATTGATGTGAATGGTCGGATGAAAGCTTGTCTGTAAATTTTTAATGTGTATATAACGAGAAGCTGTATCGTTTGATTCAGCATCATGCCTAACCTGTTGCCATATATTAGTTGATCACTTTTATATAAGTTTTCGGCTCATTAGTTTATTTAATGTAAGTAGGAATGTATATAAGTCAACATATAAAAGTGCAAAAGAGTGTGAAAGAGAAAAAAGAGTAAGTTCGCGAGGGCAAGAGAAGTCAGTGCCAATAACACTAACTTATAATTAATTAAATGTATTTAATTCTGGAACGATGCTGTGTAATTATATGTGTTTGCACTTGTGTATTATTTTGGGTGTAACTTAAATATTTATATTATTAGCACATAGCACATCAAACGATTACTCAAAATTAAAATTTTGTATTTTCTTTCGTTGTTACGTTTGAGTGTTTCTAGTGATTTAGTTTATAACGATTACCATCAGGTGTTTTAAAATGATTGCAGCATGTCAAAGACTTTTATGTGACTGATATTTTCATTGTGAATTTCTCAATTATTTAATAAAGACTTTATTGCAATTTACCTTTTAATGGCTAAATAGTTCTGTCGTCTTTTAATAAGTTTGTTGTGATAATTATAATTAAAAACCTGTAAAATAACATTAGTTTCTAATCATATTTCACATCAAATTATTCTAAACCGATCGAAAAACAATGCTCTCGTTAATAATTAATTAAATATAAACAGTAGAACGACAAATAACAGGCGTTAAGATTGAAGCCCGAAGTTATTTATATAATGTCTCATCCAATAACTTTTGGAAGTTTTATTAAAGTATTACCTATAGTTATAGAACTAACATAACTTATTTTTTGTTTTATAGTTTGTGTATGGTGTTTTAGGAAATTGGAAATGAATTTTTTTAACAAATATAAAATAAAAAGTTCATTTATTCTGAACATTCTATTTTACATCAAGACTAGGGTATTATCAAAAAACAAATAAAAAAATCATAA
>NW_020439040.1:2343160-2348550 GCF_000699045.2 Agrilus planipennis | reverse complement strand
TTAAAATATTTTATTTATTCATTAATAAGTTGAAATACTTACCTTCCCTTTGAATTTAGTTTTGAATTGATTTCTGTTAGGAATCATATCATTAGTCTTAAATTGTGAATAATCTACAGAAGCATAATCAAAAGGCCTGAAATTGTCCTCTTTTCTTCCTTTTCCAAAGGATGGATTGTTAAAGTTTTTTCTTTCGTTCCTCAAATTTCCCTGTATACTTTGACTGTCATTCATAGATCTCTGCACCTTTTTCTGTTTGTCTTTGAAAAATTGAGCACGAGTCTTTTTAGCCTTGTTTTGCGATGATTTGCCTTTGTCGCAGGTATTCATTTGTTGTTGGTTAATATTTTGGTTTTGTGGTTGATTATTTTGTTTCTGTCGTTTTTGAGGCGGATACTGTTGGTCTTCAAATTGCAAATTACTGTCATTATTTTTTCGTTTACGCTTTCTAAACCGTTTCTTGTTGGTGTTTGAATCTTTAAATGGCTTTATAAATGGTACAGGCGTAATCATTGAACTTTTTGCTTCAGCTCCATTGTAATTATCTTGTTCTTCTACTTCTTCTCGTCTTCTTTTTCTTCCACCCATCTTTACCAATGATTTTTTCTGTTTTATCTTATTTATTACTTTCACTGGAGGATTTAAATTAACAAACATTGCATTGGAAGCTGACTGTTCTTCAGATGATAATTTTTGAGGGACGAGTTGTGAGACAGATTTGAAATGTTCATGCAACTAAAAAAAAAACGAACTGATATTAATTAAATTTTTTTAGTTCCTTACACTGAAAACCTACAGCCGCGATTCGTTCCTCGTCTGTACGGTCATTACATTCTGCACTAGCTTCTGCCTTCTTTGCCGTTTCCTTAGCTTCTTCTGCAGCTATGTAAGGTTTAACCAATTGGTATCTATCAAATGGACCCAAAAATTTCAAGTTTTTCATCTTAAGGCGAGACTTAATAGCCTGAAAACGTAAATATAGAAATTAATAATAATTACATTGTACTATTATAATCACATCATCAAATCCGTCAGTAGCAAAAATCGATATCGATGGTTGCTTTTTCTCAATCAATAATTCTGCTGTAACTTCCTCTATATTTGTGGCTTGAATTTTATCTGAACAACTTGAAAGTAATATTGGTAAATCGTCTCTAAATTCTTGCTGTTTTGACAAATCATGGGGGCAATGAAGAGGACTTTCTATATTGGTTTTAAATATTTTTTGAGTACTTCCTCGACTTCTATTGCCTTCTTTTAATATTGGCTACAATAATATATTTCTTGGTACATGAAATTAATTTCTAACATAAACTTTATCACCTTTATTGTTGGTTGTTCTCTAGCTTTTAGAATAAATTGATGTAACTGTAATAAATTGGACCTTACAAGAACTGGTATAGGGTTGCAACAAGCAAGAATTCCTTGCATTTCACGAGGTAACTTTTCAGATATTTTTAATAGCATATGATTGGGTAAAACATACCTTAAACAAAAGTATTTTTTAAAATCCTGAAATCAGAAAAAATCGAATAAAAAATAGGAGTACCCAGTACTTTCATCTTCTTCTCTTGCTATTTTATCTCGCCAGCGGTACAATTCTTTTAGTGCGTACATTTGACGATTATCAAATATCCTTTTACTTTTGCGATAAAACTCTAAATGGCTATCTTCTTTTAAAAGAGGTTTAATATATCTCTGGAAATAATCTCTTTTCACTTTTGATAAACATGTAGAAATACTTCTTAGTAAGAGTGCTAATGAAATAAAAATAATATCAATTTCTTTCTGTTTACCTTTGAACACAGCTGTGTTCCTTTATGAATCACAGACTTTAGCAAATTGTCCTTGCCATTTGCCTTTTGTAAAAGTTCATTTTTCAGCATACGATAGATATAAATAAGATAATGTGTGTCCATTCTAGCATAAGTTTTCAATTCATCTGGCAAAGGCCTATCAAAAGATAATTTTATCTCATTAATGTTTATGTTATGTAATTTATAATTGATTATAGCATACCGAATTCTCCAATCTGCTAACTGAAAATGCTTATTAGGTTTAATGTTACAGAACTTTGTCAATAAGTAACTTAATGAAAGTCCTGTATATCCCAATTCTTTGGATGCAAAATGTGTATCAAACATGTTCACAATATACAAAGAGAGGTCCCGTTGCAACCATTCTATATCTGAGATAGCTCCATGGAAAATCTAAGCAATAAATAAATGAGTACTTTATAACAAAAATAACACTATTTCAATGACCTTTACAATAGATGGGTTTGTGAATACTTCATTAAGAATATACAATTTATCTCTAAGAGCTAATGTATCAATTATATAATCAGCATTACAAGTAGATATTTGCATAAGACAAGTAATTCCCATAAAAGACCTATATGAATGATGCTCTAAATCAATTGCTATCTCTGTATGTTTATATAAATCTTCCAACATGTTGTTTAATTCGCCAGGAGTATTAACTTCATACAATGGGGTTTCTTCAATTAGTTTTGGAAATACTGCTTCAGTTTGAATAAGCTGTTCTGGGATAGGAGTAAATCTTTCCAATTCAAACTCATAAGGATGTGAGTATCTAAACATGAAAGTTAAAACTAATGTGTTTATCTTACTTTATCCAAATAATTGTTTACTATTTTATTATTTAATTAATTAATACACTCAAATCAATCAAATTCTTATTGAAAATAAGAATATTTCACTATTATATTTAGATTTCTCTATAGTATTATTTGGACTTATAAAGTCATTGTCAAATATGCTGAAATATTCTTGGTTTTAATTATTAATAATTATAATAACTTACGTATCTCCAAATTCACTTTCTTCCAAGAAAATTGCTAAAGGTTTCAAAGAGTTTGGTTTTTCTTTAATTCTTGGCATCCACGGATTATCATTACTGTTGTCAATTTTATCTTTAAAAAAATTTTGTGGCTTTACAATATTTCTTGCTGCTAATAATGTTACTGACTTTAACTGTGCTTGTTGCTAAAAAAGTAAAATAGGTCTTAGTACTTAATTAAATGCAGAAAATAGGTACAATTATAATCTATATAAATAATTTGATTAGTAATTACTTGGGAAAAGGAAGATGAATTCATAGCAAATGATGCTTTATTTAATCTGTTCCATGATCCATTAATAGGTAATTGTGCAGTGATTGTTTGTAATTCAACTAGTTGTGATGGTTTCCTTCTAATGCCATTTAGCTCATCAATATTATTAGCAACTTTCTCTAATACAGTATCATTTGCTTCAATAATTAGTTCAGTTTTCTCTTGTACGTCACGATTCCGAATATTCTCTTCAATCTCTTGTTTGCGTAGTAAACGATTCATGATTTGCAAAATTCTCTCGCTTTCATTTTCCATGCACTTTTTGAAATTATCATTTATACTGTAGTATGCCCAGTCATCTCTTCCTGGTAAAGAATTAGAAGATCTTGTGGCCTCAACCATTACTTTAAAACCATCCTTAAAAAAAAAAAAAGAAAAACTATTAGGGCCTTAAACGAGACAATCATATTCAGTACTACCTTTATATAGTCGTTTAAAGTCATATTTTCCTGCACCTTTGAAAAGTTTAAATTTTCAGAATTTTCCATATTGTTTATCCTCTTCTATATTGTGTAATTCTACTTCATTAGTAACAGATAATATAATTATAATAATATTAGACACATGTGTGCATTCACTAACCTAAAATAAGAAATGAATAAGAAATGTTGTTTTTTTGAGCTTTTTTCAATTCTATTGACGTTTTGACAATTTAAAGTCAATAATAGTGTAGAATATCAAATGTAGATGGCAGAACATTAATCTGGTACTGCAATCATTTTTGTATTAATTGTGTACTCTGGCATATCCGCCAAAGATTTGATACAAAATTTGTGGAAAAAGTTCATCTTAACTTCATTTGAATGTTTCATTTAAACAAATCTTTTTTAATATTTTTCAATATAAATTTTGCCGGTATACGAATGTAAAATTCATTAATTTAATATTGGCTCTCCTGGGTGTACTATCTAGTGATTTTTGTGAAGAGCTGAGATAGTGTTATTTTGAATTGACTTTTATTTAATCATTCTTTTTACCATAAACTTAAAGCCATGGCTGCGGACCAAGAGCAATTTTATCAACTTTTGACAACCCTTCTATCAACAGACAACGATATTCGATCTCAAGCTGAGGTAAGAAATTGAGTGTATTTTTAGTTATAATAAGATTAAGGTCATTGCTAAAACGTGTACAATTACTAAGTTTTTTTGTTTATTATTATCTGCTTCTTGGATTAACCTTTCTATAACGCGTGGTTATTGTCACATAGGTGGTTGTTTACATTGTATACTAATTTGACTACGTGCTATTATTTGTTTTATAAAAAATAACGCATACCTCAAGAGGTTGCAATTACCGCAAATTATTAAATACGACATTATGGGCTTCCAAAAATGTTTTACTTTTTATTTGTTAGGTTATAATATGTGGTAGTGTCGATTTTTCGTTTGAAATATACCCCTTCATAAACGTCAATTATAAGTATTTTCCTACAAGTGTTTGTATTTATCGAATTAGTGTCAAAATAAAAGAAAAACTTCTCATTAAACTGCGTGAATTGTAAAAAAATGCTTTAAGTAATTAAAATTATTAAACAGTTGATTTTATAATGCGTTGAGTGCTAAGTAGTTATTGTTATTAGTTATGTATGCATTACTCATAGGTTGAATGATTTATAAATAAAGTATTTTGTCAATCTATGTTTGTTAATAACTAACCTAACAGAAAGAAAAATATTTTCACAAGACCTAGGACCAAAAATTCTTTGTTGTGTGAATTCTATTTATAAACAATTGTGCATTGAATCAACTGTGTGTAAAAGGTGATTATTTTTAAGTGCACCATAATTTTTGAAATAATTGATATTTTCAAAACATAAATATTCTTTTAGGAGACATATGGCAATATCCCAGTTGAAGTAAAAGTTAGTTATCTCTTGGGAGCTATCAGAAATTCGCAATTAAATGAAGAGGCACGTCAAATGTCAGCAGTTTTATTACGAAGACTTTTATCAAGTGAGTTTGTGGATTTTTATCCAAAACTTCCTCCTGAGAACCAGCAACAACTTAAAGAGCAAGTATTATTGGCCATACAGCAAGAGCAGACATCTCAGATGAGACATAAAGTTTGTGAAGTAGCTGCTGAAATAGCCAGAAATTTAATTGATGATGATGGAAATAATATGTGGCCAGAATTTTTACAGGTAATTATGGTTGAACTATTTAAGATTTTTTTGTGTCTCTTATTTATTTATAAATTGGTATTGAACTAATTCATATAGCATTTATAATATTAGTATTATATACCAAATAAT
>NW_020439040.1:2334135-2342916 GCF_000699045.2 Agrilus planipennis | reverse complement strand
TCATAAAAAAAATTTATATAATAAAAATGTGCAAATCAATAAAATTTATGTATAGTTAAGAAAATATTTTTTTTAATACTATTTAGTAGTAAAATCATGACTATGTAATTTAATTTTGCGTTTTTTAGTTTCTTTTTCAGTGCGTTAATGCACCTAATGTTGTCCTTAAAGAAGCAGCCCTTCAAATGTTTGCCTCTGTGCCTGGAGTTTTTGGAAACCAACAACCAAATTATTTAGATTTGATAAAACAGATGTTAATGCAAAGTATACAGCAGACAGAATCATACGAAGTACGCTTTCAAGGGGTGAAAGCTATAGGTTCATTCATCCTGATCCATGAGAAAGAAATGCAAATTCTCAAACATTTTGCTGATCTTTTACCATTCATGCTATCAGTAATAAACGAAAGCTTTCAAGATCAGTCAGATGATACTTTACTCAAACAGCTAATTGATTTGGCCGAAAATACTCCAAAATATTTAAGGCCCCAAGTAGTTCCAATTTACGAACTGTGTATGAAGATAACTAGCAATTCAGAATCGCTAGATAACTGGAGACAATTAGCTTTGGAAGTAATGGTGACACTAGCGGAAACAGCTCCTGCAATGGTGAGAAAACAAGCGTCAAAATACATAACGCAGTTGGTACCGCTCGTCATGCAAATGATGGCGGATTTGGACGAGGAAGAGAATTGGGCTCAGGCAGATGAACTACTGGACGAAGATAACGACTGTAATAATGTTGTTGCTGAAGCCGCTTTGGACAGATTAGCTTGTGGCCTAGGAGGGAAAACAATTCTACCCCTTGTTCTCCAAGGTAATGACGTTAATATTAATTTTAAAAAATTTCATGACTTAGAAAGAAGTTATCTTTTAATAACCAACGTGTAAATTAAATTTAATGCATGATTAGTTTGGAAATGTGAAATACAGAAAAAAGTAAGAATTAACAATTAACAGTTTTAGTAACAGTACAGCTAAAAAGCTAAGAATGTTTAGCATTCTTTTTTTCTAATTCAATATTAAACACCCCCTGAATAAATTATTTATTAATTCAATCAATTATAATTTTAATTATTTATTAACGATTAACAAGAATTATGTACCACATTAGTAGAGAACAAAACTTTCATTTTTCTCGATTATTTTATTATTAAAACCACTTAAAAATGACTGCAAGGAAGTGCCAAAAGCACTTGCAGGCAGTACTGGTCAATTTAAATCTAAGTACCTGATACATATTTTAAAGAAATATTAGAAAATATGAAGAAGTTAGGGAACTACCAAATAAAAAACAAATGTAATTTTGACAAACATAATATAAAATTTCAATCTAATGTTACTTAACAACGAAAACAAATCAGTAAAAGTGGTTGAACTCTAACTTAAAAACTAAATATTTACCATATGCATGTATAAAAAAGACAAGTAAAAAGAAAACGTAAGAAATAAAAATGGTTACAGCATAAGTATAGCCCCGTTATAAAAAATTTCCTGTTATTAGTTGACTATTAAAAATAAACGTAATAATTAAGCCAATAAAACAATACCAAAAAACGTAATTAAGTTTAGATAAATAATTTCTTCATCTTTAAAGGACTTCCACAAATGTTAAGTAGCGAAAACTGGAAACAACGTCACGCAGCTTTAATGGCAATAAGTGCCGTCGGTGAAGGATGTCACAAGCAGATGGAAGTGATGCTACCCCAAATAATGAACGGAGTGGCAGGATTCATGCAAGGGGTCCTATCCTATTTACAAGATCCACACCCCAGAGTGCGTTACGCTGCGTGTAACGCAATTGGACAGATGTCAACCGATTTTGCTCCCGTTTTTGAAAAAAAGTTTCACGATAGCGTCGTTCCCGGCCTCTTGATGCTCTTAGACGACAATGCTAATCCGAGAGTGCAAACACATGCCGGTGCTGCGCTTGTCAACTTTTCCGAAGATTGTCCAAAACATATTTTAACGCAATATTTGGATCCGTTAATGGCCAAATTGGAAACGATTTTAACTGCAAAATTTAAAGAATTGGTTGAAAAGGGAACAAAACTAGTACTTGAACAGGTGGTCACCACTATTGCAAGTGTTGCCGACACTGCAGAAAAAGAATTTATCGCTTATTACGATCGTCTCATGCCCTGTCTGAAGTACATTATTAAAAATGCTAATAAAGAAGAACTGAAATTACTAAGAGGTAATCAAGTTAATTATTTATTCAAAGGATTGAAATGTTGAAATCAACTAAAAATCTTTTTAAACTAAATATACAGTTGCAGTCTAGGTAACATTTTTTTATTAATCCGTTCCAGGAAAAACAATTGAATGTGTATCCTTAATCGGTCTAGCAGTTGGACCGGAAAAATTCTTGAACGACGCTGGCGATGTTATGGACATGCTTTTGGCGACACATGGTGAATCAGGAGAGTTGCCTGAAGACGATCCTCAAACGAGCTACTTGATACCTGCCTGGTCGCGAATTTGCAAGGTTATTTATCATTTCAATTTTGTTACTCTTCTAGTAATGTTGAGTTTTTAAAAACAATTTTACAGGTGATGGGAAAACGATTTGAACAATACCTGCCAGTTGTGATGGGTCCAGTTCTGAGAACTGCATCAATGAGACCTGAAGTTGCCGTTTTAGATAATGACGATTTGCAAACTGTAGAAGGTGATTTGGACTGGCAGTTTGTATCTTTGGGAGAGCAGCAAAACTTCGGCATTCGAACAGCAGGTGTGTATTATTTTACTATGTATTATATGACGGAAAATATATACTATTTAATCAATGTTTAAAAACAAAATAATGCATTTGTTCTATTCTATTTAATTTATTAATAATGAACTTTTGTAACAATTGTCAATTTAATAATAACTTTAGTCAAGAAATAGATGGTGAATTGTCATCAATGATCAAATGATATCAGTTTATTTGGATAAATGATAAAAACCATTTAATTTTGCAATATACAATTCTGAGACGTTTCTGTTGAAAAAGTGTAGATTAAAACGTCTCAAAATTATACATTACAAAATTGAATAGCCATTATTGTTTATCTAAATAAACTAATTATCATTATGTTGAATAAAACTAGAAACCAGAAAGAATCTCTATGGAATAGACTTCTGAAATAGTTAATCTTCTAGAATTTAAAAGTAATTTTACTGTTGCATTTATTTTCAATTTCGAATTAAAGCTGCTGAAGTCATAATTCGAACATATCAATTTATAGTAAATTATTCTTCATGAATTGACGATTTTCTATATTTTTTTATCAATGGCACTAAATACATAAATAATAACATTATTTATTGTAAATATGTGTTATTTCATATAAATTAAAATACGTAACTTTTATGTAATTCAATTTAGTGGAAAAGATTGCAAGTTACTTCTTATTTTTTTCATTGAAGGCTTGGAAGATAAAGCTGCAGCCTGTTCAATGTTAGTGTGTTATGCACGCGAGCTTAAAGAGGGCTTCTCAAATTATGCCGAAGAAGTGGTTAAACTAATGGTACCGATGTTAAAATTTTATTTTCACGATGGTGTACGTGCCGCAGCATCCGAATCTCTGCCTTACCTGTTGGAGTGCGCTAAAATCAAGGGGCCCGCTTTCTTACAAGGTATGTGGCAGTACATTTGTCCAGAATTGCTAAAAGCCATCGATACTGAACCCGAGAGTGAAGTCATGCTACAGCTGTTGTCCTCGTTATCTGGCTGCATAGAAACTCTCGGCGCTGGTTGTTTGGATCAGGTGGCAATGACTGAATTACTTAAGATTATCGACAAACTTATGCAAGAACACTACGAACGTGCTTCAGATAGAAGAACAAAACATCTAGACGAAGATTATGATGAGGTAAGTTTTTTACATGTTTTATGTAAAAAGATGTGTTTTTAGGAGTAATTTTAAAAAAAGACAAAAAAACGTAATTCAGTTACTATAATTCTCTAACTGCATTCCCTGTTATAAATATTAAATTACAGTGTAACACACAGCTAAATGACTTTCGTAGATTTTATTAAACTAAACATTGACTTCCTCAGATATGCTTATGTGAAAATGTTGTTTGCTATTTTGTGCTTTAAGATCAGTTGTATTTTATCTTTACCTCTTAGAAGTATTGTATATATTCTTGTATTACAGATTGTAGAAGAGAAACTGGAAAACGAAGAATCTGAAGATGTTTTTATTTTGAGTAAAATAGCCGATGTAGTTCACTCGTTATTTTTGACGTATCGGGAACAGTTCATACCATTTTTCGATCAAATTGTTGCTCACTTCACTAATTTATTGGACCCTGCAAGGCCTTGGGCTGATCATCAATGGGGCATTTGTGTATTTGATGATATTATAGAATTCACAGGACCAGCTTGTGAAAAATATCAACATATTTTCCTACAATCATTGGCAGTGTACACAAAAGACAAATCTCCAGAGGTAAAATAATGCTTTTAGGTAGTCATAATAAAATTCATAATGTCCTAAAGGAAAAGTAAAATGGTACATTAATTTGTTATACAAAGTATAAGCGTATAATGTAATTCAAACAAAATGAATTTGTCATTATACTACAGGTGCGACAAGCAGCAGCTTATGGTTGGGGTGTTCTAGCTCAGTTTGGTGGCAACAGATTCGCACAAGAGCTTGCCAAAGCCGTGCCCCATCTTATAGAAGTCGTGAACAGTTCTGATTCAAGAGAACCACGTAACATAAACCCAACTGAAAACGCTATTTCTGCTGTAACTAAAATAATGAAATATAACAACTCGGCAATTAACGTTGACGAAATCCTTTCAATCTGGATAAATTGGCTGCCTGTTGTTGAAGACGCTGATGAAGCACCCCATGTGTACGGATATCTGTGTGACCTCGTTGAGCAAAATAACCAAATCGTTTTAGGTGAGTTTTTATTACATGTGACTTCTTTGTTTTTTCATCCTAGTCCCATCTTACTACTTTTCTAAAAAATTTCCTTTTTCTCATTTTGTCAGTTATTTTTTATCTTTCTTTTAATTAATCGTAAATTCCTCATTTCTAAATTGTGACAGTGTAATTATAGGTCTTTTGAAAAATTAAATAATACTGTCTTATTCTTTAACGTTAGAATTATACAGAAAATAAATAGCTTTTAACAAAAGAACAGAAAATGGAAAGTAGAAGAACAGACGCAAGAATAAAATAACAAATTCAAAAAAATTACAAAGTAGAAGTATAAATTCTCAATTAAACAAATAATTTTCATAAATTAAGTAAAATTACCAAGAAACCCCTGAGAATTGATATGACTAATAACAATTCTTGATATCTCCTATTTTATACAAAATATATTTCTGTAATAGGAAGGATCTACTTTTGAGAATGTTACAGATTTTTTTTTATTTTTAATTCAGAACTAAAATTAATAAAATTAAAATGTGTTTGTGTATAACAGTGTTGTGGTTTATATTATAATAAATATATTCTTGTATTGTTATCATCATTATTTTCAGGACCAGGTAATGCAAACATACCACGTATACTACAGATTTTTGCAGAAGCTTTCTTCAGTGAAGTAATAGAACCTTCAAGTCCGCAAGGTTTCCGAATGTTAAATATCATCCGACAGGTACAATCCAACGAAGTTATGTTTCAGAACATAATTTCGAATTTTCGACCTGAACTACAACAAGTTCTTCATATAGCCCTTCATTCTTCCACCCGTCCTTCATAGTGATTATGCTACTGTTGAAATTCTTGCACTATTACCTGTATTTATAGAAAATTAATACTATTCTTTTAAGAGATGTCAATGGCGGAAAAGAAAATTAATTAATTTTAACTACTTAAATAATTCCAACTGCAGAAAAAATGAAAACTGAAAAGTAATTGTTAAATGAAGTATTTAATTTTCTTTAATTGACGCTTCCACCAGTCGTTAAAAGTTATATGCATGTTATAACTTTGTCAAATATGTCGTTTATGTGATAACTTTTGGAATAGCTGTTCTGTATAATAAATATTTTTATCTACAGGTCAAGTTTTACATTTGTATGAAATAAATATAACAAACTATTTAAATCGATGATGAATGCTTAGTTTCTCCAACATACAATATACATACACATATTTATACTTTCTAATGCAAAACCATTTAGAAATTGAAATTGTGTAATTTAAATTATTTAATAATTGCAAAAAATAATTACATTGTATCAATTATACAACAAAATTAATTTTATATTTGTGATACACTTAAACTGCTCTTACGACTTAATCATTTGAAAATAACTTAAATTAAATGTAAACATAAAATATTAATAAAGTGGACATTTCCACAAAATGGTATAAACAGTAGTACAAAGTAATTTTAGTAAAAAAAAGAGCGCTTTCATTTAAAAAGTTTTATAATGTATCTAAATATGTGACTGCACAAATTCTGTGAGACAAAGTGATAGTGTTTGTAAAATTTCAAAATAGTAAAACAGTTAAACCGTAATATCCAGAAAGAAAATGCGTTAGGCATTTGCTGTCGATTTTTCGGGCATATGCTACATTAAAAAAAGTGGTAAAACTTTGGGATTTATTTCACAGTAAGCTATTCACAAGATAACGATAATCGTTAAAAAATATATAAAAAGGATAATCAAAAATTATGAAAATATATACTACTGACTACTGTCGTGTGCAAGAATGAAGAAGCAAATTCAAGAAAATTACAAACAGGATTATATCTGTAATCTACGGTATGTCCATGGTATTTATGATGGTATGTCCATACGATGGTGCATTATGCCTTATAGTAAGTACATTTAACATTTTATTAAATGTTTAATTTCTAAATGTGCCAAATAACCTGAGGTAATTTATAGTGGGTTAAAAATTGAAAATGAATTTTCACATTAACATTTTCTTATCATATTTAATAGCTTACAGCGGTCCTCCTTTAACGTAACAGTACTGTGTTGCAGGAAGCGTGAATGTGCCTTATTATTTCCACTGGAAATAGATAAGTGGTATAAATATGCTGTTAAAATCTCAAACGGCATCATCATAATGATAAGCAGTAATACTGATTAAAGACATTTGAATATTAAAAACAAAAAATTACTTATTAATATTCACGGGTATTTACTGCTTTACCAATTATACACATAACAATCTACAAAAGTTAGGTATTACAATTTTACAATAAAGCTTCTTAAAATTTAAAAAGCTCATTTGGAAATCCATCACTAAATTATAATTCAGTAATCATTATCATATTAAAACGTTATAGATCTAGCTAGAACTTTGAATTGTAAATCGTTATCGTATTTATTTATTTATTGATTGATTAATTAGTAGTTTTACTTTAGTATGAAGAACAAAACATTAGGGAAAAAGAGAAAACTTACTTTTCTTGCTTAATTTTTAGCAAATCATATGTAACGTAGATCAATCTTTTACAGCCGTATAAAATTTTACCCCATAGCGATTGAAAAAACAATTTAACACCTTTCGGTACTTTCCAATGTGGTCTAGTATGAATGTTCTTGTTTGTTTGTATTTCAATTTTGTATATGGCAGTTTTACAACCATTTTCCGTGCTCAGAGATGAGATACAATGTACCAATAATTATTCCTTAGTGGATGCTTATGATACAAAATGAATCAGTTGCCTAAATTTAGCTATCATGTTTCTACGTTTAGTAGTTTCAGTAACTTAACTAAATTAACTTCGACTGATGGGGTCCAATATTGTTTTAACTTACAAACAACACCTAACAAACCCCCATTTCAACCCTTTCGGATTTAATTTTGAAAGTTGTACAAGTAACCTTTTATTGTAGCATTAGAACAAGCGGAAACTACCATAAATTAGAAATATATCTATTTTAAATCTTTTTTTCTATTTTAATTAGTATTCAGTTAGTTTTATTTATTATTTAGTTAGTTTTTAAGTTTTTGTCATTTGAAAAGCACGTCCTTGTTTGTCTTATATTCTACAACACATTCAAGCTAGAAAAAAACTCACTATCATCCTCTTCATATCTAATACTGTCTTATCTAAGTTTTTTTTTACTATCTCTCTCGGCCTTGTTCTCAGAGTTCTGGTCAGGCGATGGAACTTGCACGAAGCAAATTATTCATATTTTCAATTTTATAAAAGTTAAAGTGAAAGTCGCTACGCTATTGGTTCAATTACGAAAAATTTGCCGCGAACTGACGCAGAAACCCAATGTGATGCTTCTGCGTAACATTATTTACGTCATCAGTGCTTCATGTGGTAGCAATCGCAATTTCACGACAGCCTGAACGTTGGCCAGGTTCTCGTGGTCAGTTACTTCTTGCTTGCGAGAAGGTTTGTTCGTCTTTCGTTTCAATTTACCGAATTCACTTTAACGTAGAATAAACTTTTTACTGCAAATTACTAGTGAAATTAATTTTATCTAAACACTCTTTTATTTTACAGGAACATTATACAAACTCTGGATGCCATGTGGTACGAAGGATTCTTCATATCGGTCCTTTTTCACTCCTGGATGAAGGAAGCATTAAATACCTTTTCTCCGCTGGAATCAGAGGCAGATTTTGCTATTGCTAAAGGAATAATTCATGACAATAAATTGGTAACAGCATTATTTAAAAACTACAGATATCATTTTACTTTTAATAGCATTTTAATTAATTTAATTAAATTATGCAGTTTTTTCCAGGGTGGCGGTCAAACAATTACACAACTATATGTTTTTGTAACATTTCGGTTTATTTAACCATCTTCAGACTTTTGGAGTGTTACTGCAGTAATAAACCGAAAC
>NW_020439040.1:2324424-2330226 GCF_000699045.2 Agrilus planipennis | reverse complement strand
GAAAAATACATAAAAATATTGAGAAAGTTATATAAAACATTATTTAAATATCTTTATCAATAGGGTAGGTTAGGTTAGGTTATCGGGTTTTGTTCAAGTGACCACCCTCTTTCGATCCCCCACCTCCACCCGCTTGAAAATATTTTTTTACTGAATTTTATTTGAATTATAGTGTATGAAAATTGTCAAAATAATCAACTTTCAACCCCCATAACTTTTTATGGGGGTGAGACCGCCACGAACTTTTTATGGACAGTGGTGGGGGAGACCTGCTCTTTCGATCCCACCCACCCACAACCCCTTTGGGGGTGGGGGCCATCACATTTACCTTCAATTGAATTAAATACAAAGGAGTCAATTGATAATTACAATTTTTTCGATAAATTCACATTTATTTGCACTCGTTAGTAGTAATAGTAACAGTTGAGAAATAGATACGTCACAAGCCGAACGCTTAGGCCGATGGCAATAGCACATTGTTACTTATAATTAATCTGTATAATTTAAATAAAAAAGTACTTGAATTAACGAGTGCAAATAAATGTAAAATTTATCGAAAAAATTGTAATTTTCGATTAACTCCTTTGTATTATACAACATAATTATCACGTAAAATTATCGTCTGTAAACCGACTTTACAGACAACCAATTTTTTTTAATATGTTTGCTACAGTTTGTGCTTATAGATAGGCATCAATAAAAAATCCTGTCTAAAAATAAGAGTTGGAAAAACAAATTACTATTTCAGTTACAATATAACAAATAAACCTTCATTTCTATACATGCAATATACGTATTTAACCGTTCTNCATTAATTATATATTTTTTAACCGCTGCCCTAAGAAAAAAAGTAAAATTGATTACGACTTGATTAATAACCAACAATTAACGACAGTTATTTGTATATCTGTAAGTGTATTTATTTGTAGATTACTTATCTGAAGTTCATATTAAAATTTGTATCATAAAAAATACTAGGTACTCAGGAAAAAGCTCTCTTACAATTAAATTAATACAATAATAACAACACTTTGCTGAAGAAATATTCGACATAACTAATATGTATACGACTTATCAATCCTAACAACATGCAAAAATTATCCAGCGATCAAACTTACCAGAAATTGTTAATCCAAAAAAGTTAAAAACCACACCCGTCTAACACAAGTGAAAGCACAGAATTAAACATCTATAATAAAATTTTGTTTCTTTGTCGAGCAAACAAGTATTCACACGAATACAGTAATAAACACAATATGGGAAAAATAACCTTCCCGCGATCGTCAAACCTAGATAATCGTGTTATTTATTATCGAGAGCATTCTGTTCAACAGTTAATTTTTGAAATCACATAAAATATAAAAAATGTAGATAAATTCTGTCCAAATTTCCTGACATAATTCTGAAGACGTAAGCCGCAATAGCCAAATTTCAAATATGCAACTAATAAGATAATTTTTGTCTAATTTTAACTTACTTGTACCGAAAAATGAAATTGCAATAAAACGCAATTGCAAATCAAAAAAGAGCCTACCCTGTACTAATTAAAAAATAAATTTACACTTTATCGATTACTTAATTAATAAAAGCAGATTCTTTAAGCAATATTTGACTGGCAGAGAAAGCAAGTATTCGGAAAAGAAAAGAAAGAAAATTACACTCTCAGTTACAGGTGAAATTTTGTTAAGTTTAAAAATTCCAATTGAATATTTAAAGTATGTAGTGATCATTGGATTATTTTCTGTTTTGTACGCTTTTAAAAATTTTTGCTTCTAAAAATGTTAAATATATTTATGAACGCTTAATTTGTAAAATTTAAAAAGTAACATCATTTTTGGAATTTTGTGCGTGATACTGTTTCTTCGATAATTTTACGAAATCTTGGTAATACTGAAGAGAAAGGTACATATATTTTACCCTATGTGAAAATTTTTCAATGACTATTGACTCTTGCTAAATAAAGAAAAATTCCTAGTTTTATGAAAGGCAAACCATATAGGAACACAAAAGAATAAAAAATTTTACTTATCTTTTTCCAAAACTGTCCAAATTGCAAATAACTTCTCCAATTTTAACCATTTTCTTAGTGAGTTCTGAGGTTGTCATTTTTGGTTCGCAAAATAATTCCTGTAAAAAAATAGAAAAAATCCTAAAAGTGGCATAAATTGTTGATATTATTTAATCTAAAACCGATAATTAAAAATAGTAATATATGTATAAGTGAATTTTTTCTAGCCCTCTTATTTGAACTTCAAGTTAAAATTGAGAAGTTTCGAGCTTACGAACACGACAGCACTTGAAAATTCGTAGCTCCGCCGCCCAACACCCCATATGCAGCAAACAGGACTCGTTTGATGCCAAACGAATGTGGTCAATATTTTTGAATCATTAAATAAAAACACCCCATGACTTTGCATTCAAGTAAATCGCCTTGGGTTATGTGAAGTTGAATGTTTGAGATTTTAATTTTAATGTTATATGGGATTAAATTAATATTCAGGGTGGTTAACATATAAGCCAGAAGTGTCAATGCAAGAACCTTACCCCATCAGGGTCCATCTGTAGCTACACACCTGCATCTAGGTATTACCTATACTAGTAGTACCTACTAATCCTTTTTACTCCTTCATTAAAATGTTGAACTCAATTTAAGATCTCAAAATATGAATCATTTTCTTCGATTTTGCAAAAACACATTTTTACACTGAGATAAAATGGAGGATAATTTGAACTATTCTCTGGTACTAGATACTACTTTGTTAACTATATATTATGTCTAAAATGCATCGATTTCCATTAAATTCGCACTAAATCAATAGATAGGCGGTTGCAGTACTCTGCGCCGTTTTGAATATCTCCGAAACGAAAACACACAGGGTTGTGCTATTTTCACACATACTTTGTGGAAAAAATGGCCTACAATTNGTTATTCGCCGGTTCACATCAACTAATGCCTTTATCGCGTCTTTATCAGCTTCAACCGGCCTTCCCGAACGTGGTGCATCTTCGACATCAAAATTGCCGGATCGAAATTTAGCGAACCAGTTCTGGCACTGGCGTACTGTAAACACACCTTCTCCATACACATCAGTCAATTTCTTTCTGGATTGAACAGCATTTTTACCCACGAGAACAAACATATTTCTTCTTCCAGCAGTTCACCCGCATCGTCTTGAACCGAGAAAAGTTAATTTTAGAGAAAAATTAATTCCAAAATTTTTAAAAATTTTGAATTTTTCATCAACAAGGCTCATATCGTTCGCGCTGGGACGGGGCATCCGGCTATGAAAGAATTTTTCCGATAGGACACTCCTGGTCCGCGCTAGAACCGACCCAATAAGAGCAATTTGCTTTTTGTTCGTTTGAGTGTTTTCCTGGGGCTATAAAATGGCCCCTTTTTCCGGACTGTGTGTTCTGATCTCAATGGGAGTATTATCAACATTTTCTAGAAATACTGTGCCCTGCGTTAAGAGTAAAAGCACCTACCTATGAGGTTCCGTTTCGGAGTTATGGCAGTCGGAAGTTTTAGCCAAGTGATATTTTCGAAATCGGGAATTAATGGTTAAAGAGAACATATCTGACGAACTATTAAAAATAGCGAAACATTCTTACACAAACAGTTGGTCCTTACCTAAGTCTACAGGAAAAATTTAATGTCGAAGAAAAAAAAATATAAAAATTCTGAAAACACCGAACGCGACTGCATACGGCAATTGATGTCCGCACTGAGACGGGGCATCTGTCTGTGAAAGAAATTTTCCGAAAAGTCCTACCGTTCTGCAGCTAACGGCTTCGAAAAGACAAATTTGAAAATATTGCGCTCACGAATATGGACTCGTTTGAAAATTCGTAGCTCCGCGGCATGACGTCTAATACATACCAAACATCGCTCGATCGAAGCCCAATAAGTGTGAGAAATTTTTGACAAAAACAATTCGGAACTGTCACAATCCTGGTCTGCGTTAGAGCCGACGAAATTCACGCAATTTTCCCTATTTTCATTTTTGGCGTTTTTCTGAGTCCNGTATTTGTTAAAAATTAAGAAAAAAAAATAGTTTTCCCCTTTTCCTTAATCTTTTGTTTTTTTATACTATAGTCAAAATATTAGTTAATCAATCAGTCAATCAATAATTACAATAATGCTTTACAATTCGTTTTAAAGTTCTAGCTGGATCTAATAACATTATCATGTAATAACGATTGCTGTTACGATTTTCCAAATGTCTAATTAATATTGTCACTTACCTTTGTGATGATGCCGCTTAAAACTTTAGCAGCAGATACAGTGCCGGAAATCATAATAATTAATATTTTATTACAATTTATTATTATTATACAATACACAATAGAGGTCCAGTTAGATTAGTTACTAATTGTAACTCTTGTTTATAACTTTTCAAGGGGCTGTGGGGTTTTAGTTTTTCACTTAATTTTTATTTTTTCTAAGATACGAAAAAGTACTTCATATTTTTTTACGAAAAAAATTAGTTAAAGACTCCAAAATTAATTAACGAATGTTAATAAACAATTTCTTATTTATATTTCTTCTTGCATTTTTTAATGAAAACGTTCAGCTGCTCAATTAGCTACTCCTACATGTATTTTAATTAATTTATTTGTCCTAATATATCGGCATTTATGTATAATATATTCGTAAGCCGCTCATCAAACAATATTATTACTTATTAGTCATAAACTTGCCAAGAAAAATACCTCAAGATAACAACAGAAAGACAAACATAAGATGAACATCAGTATACGTAAAAAACAGTTCACAGTTATCCTCTCACCCCGCTCCCTCCTAATACTATTTCGACCACTTACTTCTCGGTTAAAAATCCTTCAATTGTGTAAAAACAACACGTTGCTTTGAACAACAGTCAACGATAAAAAATCTACATACAGAGAGGCATTCAGCAAAATGTTTCGATCATTACATTCACACAATGATCATTATTCACTTTCCTTAGGATAATGTTACGTTTCCCAAGTTATTGAAAATTATGCAAATAATTACAAACTAATTGTACTTTAATTTTATTGTGTATTTCAGTGAAAATATGTACTGAATTACAGCTGAATTTTGAAAACTATTCATGTTATAACACTTGCAATTTTTTTTTTTTAAGGTTGCATAGGTTTTAGGATCAAATGAGGATGACAAAAACACCCCTACATATTACAGAATAGACAAGCTAATCCATTGTCTTTGTAATTCAAACTTTAAAACATTTCAATTAACACAAAAATAGCCCATTAATCTTCAAAGCAAATTTTTAATCGCTTTTTATATCAAAACATGTAAAATGTCTTGTTGTCTCGGTCAACTAGTAAAGAGAGCAAATATTCGGAAAATGGAAAGAAAATTGCGCTCGAACAAATGCTAAAACCATTTTTAACAGCAAAAAAGATTTATTACATTTAAAAAATATAAAAATCGGCTACAACCACATTCATAATTGTATAGCATTCAAACAATGAAGCAGTTATCAACTTTGGTTCGTTAATTTCCTAAATTAACCCCTACATATTACAGAATAGACAAGCTAATCCATTCTCTTTGTAATTCAAACTTTAAAACATTTCAATTAATACAAAAATAGCCCATTAATCTTCAAAGCAAATTTTTAATCGCTTTTTATATCAAAACATGTAAAATGTCTTGTTGTCTCGGTCAACTAGTAAAGAGAGCAAATATTCGGAAAATGGAAAGAAAATTGCGCTCGAACAAATGCTAAAACCATTTTTAACAGCAAAAAAGATTTATTACATTTAAAAAATATAAAAATCGGCTACAACCAC